>NC_057797.1:47690001-47698694 GCF_018294505.1 Triticum aestivum
CCCGGCCGCCCGAGCCGCCGCCCGCCGCCTCGCGCGCTGCCCGCTGCCGCACCGCCTCCCGCGCCCTTCTCCGGCCACCGCGGCCCGCAGCTCCGGCGAGAGCCCAGGCGGTCCTCGATCTGCGTGCCCCGATCCAGATCCGGTGAACAGTAAACCCTAGATCCGGAGGTTGTTTTTCTCCCAAGTCCCAGAAATTCCAGATCCAAGTGCTCTTGTTCATAGCCTCGTAACTTTGCATCCGTAGCTCCGATTCATGCATATAGCATATCAAAATGTTCATCTCAAGGAGTACATCATTTCATTCCACTGCATCATTTTCATTTGAGGTCATCTTGATGCCCGAAATGCTGTTAGAAGAGGGCTACTTGAGATAATTATCAGATCTGCTACTCCAATTAGACTTTTGTCATTATTGCCATGATTATTGTGTGCATGATATGCCCTGATGCTCTACATATGTTTTGTTAAGGGTTTTCCCATCTCTCCAGAGGTGCAACCCATGTATTTTTGTGATGTGTGTGGTGCCTAGTGCAAGCTTCCAAAGTGGTGCACTTGCTAATTCTGTTTTCAGGGACTTAGCATTTCCAATAAGTCCTTGAGCTGTTTAGTTCATGATGCCATATGTTCATGTTGTTTCCTAGTGATCCGTGCCTCTTTTAAGGATGATCAGTAAGGATGTTTTATTAATCTTGTAGTGCTCTATCCATCCATGTCTTTGTTTGCAATTACGGAGCACCCTATCTTGAGTCAATCGAGCTCTACTTTTGCTACTTTGTGAATCTGAGCAGATTGTCAACTTGTTTGCAATTTTGCCGATGTTGTTGTAGTTGATTCGTGCATGCTATGTTATTTTTCTTACCATGTCTAGATTGCATTTTGTGTGTTCTTGATATATGTATGCTTATCTTGTCATGACTTGCACCGTAGTGAGTGCATCGAGCTCGTATACATGCCTACTTGAGTTATGTTTCAGCATGTGCCAGTTTTCAGTAAGTCTGAAAACTGATTATGTTTTTGCTATGTTCACATGCTTGTTAATATATTTTTTGATTCCTTTTAGCTCAAGGTCACTAAGGGACTTTTGTTAAGCTTTTTGAGTAGCTCCATACCATATTTTACTTTGCCATGTTCAGGTCCTGTAGCATGTAGTTTTGTTGCTCCGAAGAGTGCTACTTGGTCTGAAATTTCAGACAAGTGTTAATTTCACTAAGTCTGAGATCTGTTTACCATATGCATTTTTGCCATGCTTGTTTGAACCTGCTAATGGATGAATTGGCCGTAGCTCAGTGCTAGACTTTTGTTAAGCATCTTGAATGCATCCCTGCCATGTATTTTGTTGTCATGTTTGGGTGCTGTAGCATGTTCATCTCATTGCATTTAGATGGCTACTTGCTGTAATTCGCAAACCGGTGTCATATTTGAATCGCTTGCCATTTTCAAACCGTAACTCCGATTCCGGCGTTCTTTATATTGTTTTCAAGCGATTTCATCTCATCTTTCCAGTGGCACACTTGGATTTTCAAGTTGAGGCCAGGTTCGTGCATTTCCTGTCACATCTTGCATATGCCTCCCGCATTGCATCCCGCATAGCATACCATGTTTGCATCCTCTTGTTTGATTCTTGCACGTGGTTGATTGTGTTCTTGTTGCTTGTTTGTCTTGTTTGGTTAGAGCCAGGAGACGAGTTTGCTAACGAGGAGCCCGTTGAGTTTGCTTTCGAGTATCCAGTCAACTCTGACAACTTTGCAGGCAAGATGATCATACCCTCGAAATCACTACTATCTTTGCTATGCTAGATTGCTCGCTCTTTTGCTATGCCAATGCT
This sequence comes from Triticum aestivum, assembly GCF_018294505.1. Lineage (NCBI taxonomy): Eukaryota > Viridiplantae > Streptophyta > Magnoliopsida > Poales > Poaceae > Triticum > Triticum aestivum. The sequence continues at coordinate 47,691,827 of NC_057797.1, forward strand.
ACGATGCCTACCACTTGCTTTCAAGCCTCTCAAATTGCCATGTCAAACCTCTAACCCACCATGTCCTAGCAAACCGTTGATTGGCTATGTTACCGCTTTGCTCAGCCCCTCTTATAGCGTTGCTAGTTGCAGGTGAAGATTGGAGGATGTTCCTTGTTGGAACATTTATTTAATTGTTGGGATATCATTATATTGCCATGTCATCTTAAATGCATCTATATACTTGGTAACGGGTGGAAGGCTCGGCCTCTCGCCTAGTGTTTTGTTCCACTCTTGCCGCCCTAGTTTCCGTCATATCGGCGTTATGTTCCCGGATTTTGCGTTCCTTACGCGGTTGGGTTATAATGGGAACCCCTTGATAGTTCGTCTTGATTAAATCTTTTTCAGCAATGCCCAACCTTGGTTTTACCATTTGCCACCTAGCCTCTTTTTTTCCCTTGGGTGATGTGACCATCTATGCCAAGACTACTGTCACTCGTCCAAGAAATATTAAAGTTACACCGATGCGTGAGAAGTTGACCGTGACAGTTCCAAAAGGGAAAGAAGCTGGTATTTTAGAAGCTTTTTTCATATATACAGATTGGTTCTATGATACTTCAGATTTTTCCACCGCAAGATGAAGTTAAACCAAATTTTAGGACTCCACCGAAGAAGCTGTGATCCAATCGGCACAAGAATTACTAGTTTTGTTAGCTTGGTATTATAGTAGAGTCCAAAGGTTGCACAAGTACTAGTTACGTATACGTTTTAAGTCTAGGTTAGTTGGAAGGTGATCAGCATTGCCGGAGTATTAATTAGTCAAATCTTATTTTGTTTGGATAGGAGAGTCCGTTTCAGATTCGCTTACATGGAGTCGGTTGAGAAGTGCCTGCGCGCACGTTATAAAAGCAGGGATACGCCGTGTAAAGAAGGTCAAGTTTTGTTTCATCGTGAGTTCAATAATAGTCAGAAAACGTCCTATGTCGAGGGACACCAAATATTGTCTTTGTTGCTGATCCATTGGGATTTTGTTGCTGCTGCGCGTGGAGCCGATCTAATCTACTCAACGCTAGTTTCTTTTCATCTTGCGGTCTTGCATATTTGCTCGATCGGAATTTCTTGTGCTATTGCCAGTATCGTGAAAGATCGGGCCGACGAACGACTCGCCATCTAGTTGAGTCTTCATCAAGTGGTATTCAGAGCTAAGGTTGTTCACGGTACTGTGTTGATTAAGATGTCAACCTCGGCCGACATGGGTGACGAGGTTGCTGCTGATTCTGAGGAAATAGTGCGTCCAGTGTATGCGGATGATATTCCTCAAAATATTCGGGATGGTTTTGACCACACATGCAACTACATCAAGCAATGTCATGACGCGCTCGGCAAAAGGATAGATGTCCTGATCACTCAGTTCGATGGTTTGGCAGACATCATCAATATGCCGGCAGCGACTTCTGCACCACCACAGACTGCTCCGGCTGCTCCACTGTATTATGCACCACCAGCTCGCGACGGATATGCTAGCGTGCATGATCGCTGTCTGGCGGCACACCCTCATGCTGGAGATGATGGTTTCGGTGATGGCATTGACCACGCGGGGTACGCGCCACGACCACGACACTATGAGCCTCGTCCCGAAATATCCATTCGTGGTGGAGTGCATGACCGAGTTGGTCAAGCTGTGCATGTGCCTTTGGATGATGGAATTGGGCGCATAAAAATTTCAATCCCTTCGTTCTCCGGCAAGTGTGAACCAGAAGGCTATTTGGAGTGGGAGATGCGTGTTGATCAAATTTTTGATGCCCATCATTATAGCAAGGAGAAGAAAGTTCAACTTGCTGGAATTGAGTTTACCAGTTACGCGCTAATTTGGTGGAATCAAATTTGTCGTTCAAGACATCGCCCGACGACTTGGCGAGGTATGAAAGAATTCATGAGGCGCCGTTTTGTTCCTGAGCACTATAAAAGAGATATGTACAACAAGTTGCAGCGGCTCTCTCAAGGTAATTTGAGTGTTGATGAATATTACAAGGAGATGGAATTGCTTATGATACGTACAGGGACAACGGAGGATTCGGAGGCGACCATGTCACGTTTCTTTAACGGGCTAAATATCGAGGTGCAGGAACGTGTTGAGATGGTGGTCTACTACAACATACAAGATCTTGTGCATCAAGCTGTGCGTGCGGAACAACAGATTAAGCGGCGCCAAGTCAACACAGTTCCCAGTACCACTTTGAACACATGGCGACGCTCCCAGCATCAGAGTGAGGATATCGGTCCTAGCTCGAGGACGGCAACATCAAATCGCCCTCATGGTTCCGTGCAAAAGAATGCTTCAAAATCAGGACCATCGAGGGTTGATTCTAGTGCACAATCGACCAATCGTTCCAGTGACATAGAGTGTTTCAAGTGTGGAGGAAGGGGACATATGAAGCGTGAATGTCCTAATGAGAAGAGAGTATTGCTCACAAAAGATGGCTATGCATCCGCGAGTGATGAAGAGGCAGTTTCTGACACTTCTAGTGAAAAATTTGAAGATGCTGAGAAGGTGACTGCTAGTTTTGAAGCTGCTGAATCATATCCGTCCTTAATGGTGCAGCGTGTGCAAGAGGATCGCATTGAGGATAAGGGGCAGCGTTGGAATATTTTTCAGACTCAATGCAAGATCAACAACACCAATTGCAAGTTGATCATCGACGGTGGAAGCTACACTAATGCAGTCAGCAAGGACTTGGTGGATGCTTTTTCTTTACCAACCTGGAAGCACCCACAACCACACTGTGTCGAATGGTTATATCAGTCGGGCAAACTGAAAGTTACTCACAAGGTGCGCATCAATTTTTCGGTTGGCAATTATATCGATACAGTTATCTGTGATGTTCTACCAATGGATGCATGCCATTTGTTGTTGGGGAGGCCATGGCAATATGATCATCGAGCTACACATGATGGGAGGTCCAACACTTATTCCTTTTGGGACTCTGGAAGGCGACGTATGTTACAACCGATGTTCTCTAGTGCAATCAAGAACGATGTCTGTAAGATCCCTAAAGGTCTCTTGAAGCCAAGGATGGCTTCATTTCAAGAGGGGCAGGATGATGTGACCATCTATGCCAAGACTACTGTCACTCGTCCAAGAAATATTAAAGTTACACCGATGCGTGAGAAGTTGACCGTGACAGTTCCAAAAGGGAAAGAAGCTGGTATTTTAGAAGCTTTTTTCATATATACAGATTGGTTCTATGATACTTCAGATTTCTCCACCGCAAGATGAAGTTAAACCAAATTTTAGGACTCCACCGAAGAAGCTGTGATCCGATCGGCACAAGAAATACTAGTTTTGTTAGCTTGGTATTATAGTAGAGTCCAAAGGTTGCACAAGTACTAGTTACGTATACGTTTTAAGTCTAGGTTAGTTGGAAGGTGATCAACATTGCCGGAGTATTAATTAGTCAAATCTTATTTTGTTTGGATAGGAGAGTCCGTTTCAGATTCGCTTACATGGAGTCGGTTGAGAAGTGCCTGCGCGCACGTTATAAAAGCAGCGATACGCCGTGTAAAGAAGGTCAAGTTTTGTTTCATCGTGAGTTCAATAATAGTCAGAAAACGTCCTATGTCGAGGGACACCAAATATTGTCTTTGTTGCTGATCCATTGGGATTTTGTTGCTGCTGCGCGTGGAGCCGATCTAATCTACTCAACGCTAGTTTCTTTTCATCTTACGGTCTTGCATATTTGCTCGATCGGAATTTCTTGTGCTATTGCCAGTATCGTGAAAGATCGGGCCGACGAACGACTCGCCATCTAGTTGAGTCTTCATCATTGGGTTTCCGGAGCTCGAGGGTCATCTTATTTTAAACCCCCCCGGGCCAGTGCTCCTCTGAGTGTTGGTCCAAACAGAGCCACTTGCAGCGCCACCTCGGGGCAACTCGAGGGTTGGTTTTAGTTGTACGTAGTGTTCATCTGAGTGTGCTCTGAGAACGAGATATGTGCAGCTCCTATCGGGATTTGTCGGCATATTCGGGCGGTGTTGCTGGTCTAGTTTTAACCTGCCGAAATGTCTTGAAGAACCAAGGTACCTAGTCTGATCGGAACGTCTCGGGAGGAGGTCTATTCCTTTATTGACCGCGAGAGCTTGTCATGGGCTAAGTTGGGACTCCCCTGCAGGGATTTGAACTTTCGAAAGTCGTGCCCGCGGTTATGGGCAGATGGGAATTTGTTAATGTCCGGTTGTAGATAACTTGAACCTTAACTTAATTAAAATGAATCAACGGTGTGAGTTACCGTGATGGCCTCTTCTCGGCGGAGTCCGGGAAGTGGACACGGTGTTGGAGTAATGTTTGCCGCAGGATTGCCCTCTTTAGTTATGCGTTCGCGCTTTGCCTTCTCTTCTCGCTCTCTTTTGCGAATAGGATAGCCACCATATATGCTAGTCGCTTGCTGCAGCTCCACATATTTACCTTGCCATTCCTATTAAGCTTAAATAGTCTTGATCGCGAGGGTGCGAGATTGCTGAGTCCCTGTGACTCACAGATTACTATTACACCAGATGCAGGGCCTGATGATTCCGCTCCAGGTGACGCGCTCGAGTTCAAGTGGGAGTTCGACGAGGACTCTCAGCGTTACTATGTTTCCTTTCCTGATGATCAGTAGTGGTGCCCTGTTGGGGGTGTTCGGGACCGTGTCGCATGTTGGGTTATCTTTTATTTTGCGCCGTAGCCGGGCCATGAGTGTTTGGATGATGTAATGTTATTTATGTACTTGATTTACGTGGCGAGTGTAAGCCAACTATGTTATCCCTTTTTATTATCTATATTACATGGGATGTTTGTGATGATTGCCTGACTTGCGACATATGCCTTCAATGCGATTATGCCTCTAAGTCGTGCCTTGACACGTGGGAGATATAGTCGCATTGAGGGTGTTACAAGTTGGTAATCAGAGCCTTCCCCGACCTTAGGAGCCCCATTGCTTGATCGTTTTTAGCGACCGAGTTGTGTCTAGAAAAATGTTTTGAGTCATTTAGGAATTATATATCGGAGAGTTTAGGAATTCTTTTACTTCCCAGTCTCCTCATCGCTCTGTTAAGGCATCCTGACGTAGAGTTTTGACTCTTCTCTTCTCAAATTTCACTAAAAAAAATTTAGGATCACGCGGGTATCTTGGAATCGTTCCGATGGTTTTATTATGAGAACATGGTCTTGGTGCCTCCTATCAGGGGTTTTGTGGAAGTGTCCCGGGGAGTTGAGCTCTGAGGTGTTGTCATCATAATTTTATCGTTGCAGTTTTGGAATACCTGAGTTTAGTACGCCGACATCGAAAATCTATTTTATGCAGTTCGTTGGTGAGATAACCTCGACATCACCCAGTACTGGGGCGGGAGTTCGGGAGTATCGCCATAACTTGTATAATGGATGCTTTTCGAAGGTTGAGGTAGATGGTTTCCGAAGTTTTTCTCGGTTATGTGTTGAAGGATGGATACAGCTGGATGTAGGATTTGCTAGATTTGGGTGAGATATTATGCTTCCCCTGTATCCCCAACACCTGATTGCATAAACGGAAAGGTTCGGGAGTTTCATAGGTGGGAATTCTAGTAGCTCTAGTTTTTCTTCCATGGATATTGGTTTGAGATTGGGATTTCTTACCGATTATTCGTTCTTGATCCGTACCTTGTTGATTTATTTCTCTACCTGAATTCAACGTGGCTTCTCAATTTATGGATATGTGACCATTTCAAGAGGAATGCATTCGTTCATTTTGTTCGGATGCGAAGACTATATGTTGCAATTTTCATTTTGTTGGATTCAGCTTCAATATTTGTCTATCGATGTGCTAATGGATGTCAACCTCTTCAGGATGGCTCCTCCAACGCGCACGAATCCGAATCCTTATCAGCCACCACCTCCACCTCCTCCGGAGGCATGGCAAGTTGTGATGGCCGCAACCAATGCAAACACACAGTTGATCATGCAAATTCTCCAAGAGCGCAATCAAGGCAACCAAGGGAATCAAGGCAACAATCAGAATCACTTTGCTACACTCAACCAGTTCCTTGCTAATGGGCCAAAGACTTTCAGCAATTGTGTTGAGGCAACCGATGCTGACGATTAGCTTGTGGATCTGTGCAAGCATTTCGAGTGCAGTAACGTCATGCCTGAGGATTTCGTCAAGTTCGCTTCCTTCCAACTCAAAGATCAAGCTGCAGAATGGTTCCAGCAGTACAAGGATTCCAGAGGTGGACGTGTGATCACTTGGGATGAATTCCGTCAAGATTTCCGAGCTCATCATATTCCTCAGAGTGTGGTTGAAAGTAAGCATGAGGAATTCCGCAACCTGAAGCAAGGCTCTTTGTCTGTCTATGACTACAACAAGTTGTTCCAGAAGCTCGCCCGCTTTGCCAAGCAGGACGTCCCTGATGAGAAGAGCATGATATACCAGTTCAGGGGTGGTCTCAGAGAAGAAATCCAGCTAGCTCTTGTTCTCTTTGAGCCCTTGAGGTACGATGAGTTCTACAACATGGCATTGAAGCAAGAGGCCGCTCAGTTGAGGTGTGATGCTTCCAAGAAGCGAGTCAGAGATGTTACTCCTTCTTCCTCTACTCAAGTGGCCAAGCAGCAGAAGTATTGGCTTCCTCCTCCTCCGTTCCGTCAGCCGTATCAGGAGAAGAGCAAAGGTGGAAGTGGTTCTTCCCACCCACCCAACCCTGGCTTTCAGAACAAGACTTCGTCTCAAGCTCCAAGATCGAGTGCTCCGTACCACCGTCCGCTTTCAGAGGTCACGTGCAACAAGTGCCAACAGAAGGGTCACTATGCCAACAAGTGTTTCAACCAGAGGCGCCTCCCTCCTCCTCCTCCTGTCAGATCGGCAAGTACAGCTGTGGTCAAGCA
>NC_057797.1:47698766-47703198 GCF_018294505.1 Triticum aestivum
AGAGATGTTACTCCTTCTTCCTCTACTCAAGTGGCCAAGCAGCAGAAGTATTGGCTTCCTCCTCCTCCGTTCCGTCAGCCGTATCAGCAGAAGAGCAAAGGTGGCAGTGGTTCTTCCCACCCACCCAACCCTGGCTTTCAGAACAAGACTTCATCTCAAGCTCCAAGATCGAGTGCTCCGTACCACCGTCCGCTTTCAGAGGTCACGTGCAACAAGTGCCAACAGAAGGGTCACTATGCCAACAAGTGTTTCAACCAGAGGCGCCTCCCTCCTCCTCCTCCTGTCAGATCGGCAAGTACAGCTGTGGTCAAGCATAACCCCAAGCACGCCAAGGTCAACTTGCTGAATGCAGCTCAGGCAGAGGACTCGCCAGATGTGATTATGGGTAACCTTCCTGTTAACGATGTTCCTGCAAAAGTTCTTTTTGACACTGGTGCATCGCTTTCTTTTATTTCAACACCATTTGTGGCCAAGCATGATTTTGTGACCGAAAGGATTCCTATTCCGTTGAAGATTGTGTCTCTGGGCAAGCAAATGACTTCTAACAATTGCGTCCCGGATGTCTCTATCACGTTGGGCGATTACAAGTTTCTCTCTTCTCCGGTGGTTCTTGGTAACTCGGATATTGATCTTATTCTCGGGATGGATTGGCTTTCTAAGCACAAGGCTCAGCTTGATTGTGCAGCCAGGCAGATTCAATTGACTCATTCATCTGAGGATGTAATTGTCTTTGCCGCTCGTGATGATACCATCCGTCTGTTTTCTCTCAATGAGAAGGGTGAACTGGATGCCATCTCGCAAATTCCAGTCGTTTGCGAATATCAAGACGTCTTTCCAGAAGAGCTTCCAGGAATGCCTCCGCACCGGCCAGTTGAATTCGTCATTGATCTTGAGCCCAGTACGGAACTTGTGTGCAAGCGTCCTTACAAGCTCGGACCTGAAGAGTTGAAGGAGCTGAAGAAGCAACTCGATATTCAAGAAAGAATGGGTCTCATCCGGCCTAGTTCTTCTCCGTGGGGTTGTGGTGTTCTTTTTGTGAAGAAGGATGGAACGGACCGACTTTGTGTTGATTACCGTCCATTGAACAAGAAGACCATCAAGAACAAATACCCACTTCCCAATATCAACGAGCTGTTCGAACAACTCAAAGGTGCCCAAGTATTCTCCAAGCTTGATCTCCGTATGGGTTATCATCAGATTCGAATCCGTGAGCAAGATATTCCCAAGACGGCCTTCAGGACAAGCTATGGTTCCTATGAGTACACTGTCATGTCTTTTGGCCTCGTCAACGCTCCTCCGACGTTCTCTCACATAATGAACTTCATCTTCAACGCCTACACCAATGACTTCGTTTTGGTCTATCTCGATGACATTTTGGTTTTCTCGAAGAACAAGGAAGATCATGCCAAGCACTTGTGTTTGGTGCTTGATAAGCTCAGAGAACATCAGTTCTACGCCAAGTTCTCCAAGTGCGAATTTTGGCTTGATGAGGTTCTTTATCTTGGTCATATCATCTCCGCCAAGGGCATTGCCGTGAATCCTGAGAAAGTGTCTGTAATTGTGAATTGGAAACCTCCTCATAACATGAAGCAACTCCGTAGCTTCCTCGGTCTCGCAAGCTACTGCCGAAGATTCATTGAAAACTTTTCTAAGATCGTGAAGCCTCTCTCAAATCTTCTCCAGAAGCACGTCAAGTACGTTTGGTCTCCGGAGTGTGACATTGCTTTCAACACTTTGAAAGAGAAATTGATCACTGCTCCAGTTCTGACTCCGCCTGATGAATCCAAACCATACGAGGTCTTTTGTGATGCCTCTCTCCAAGGTCTTGGCGCAGTGTTGATGCAAGAGAAGAAAGTTGTTGCTTATACATCTCGCCAGTTGAAGCCCAATGAAAAGAACTACCCCACTCATGATCTCGAGTTGGCGGCAGTTGTGCATGCTCTTTTGACTTGGAGACATCTCTTATTGGGAAGAAAAGTGGACATTTTCACTGATCACAAGAGTCTCAAGTACATCTTCACTCAGCCTAATCTCAACCTCAGGCAAACTCGATGGGTCGAAATGATTCAAGAGTATAATCCGAGTATCGAGTATACTCCAGGCAAGGCCAATGTGATTGCTGACGCATTGAGCAGGAAGGCTTATTGCAACAGTTTGATTCTCAAGACTTATCAACCCGAGCTTTATGAAGCTTTCTGCAAACTTAATCTGCAAGTTGTTCCTCAAGGTTTCCTCGCCAACCTTCAAGTCTCTCCTACCTTGGAAGACCAAATTCGCCAAGCCCAACTTCTTGATGCTATGGTGAAAAAGGTGAAGATTGGGATTGCCAAGAGCCAACCCAAGTACAAGTGCTACTGCCTTGATGACAAGGACAGTCTCTTCTTTGAGGATCGTATTGTTGTGCCCAAAGGTGAACTTCGTAAAGTGATCATGAACGAGGCTCACAATTCTCTCCTCTCCATCCACCCTGGGAGCACGAAGATGTATCAGGACTTTAAGCAGGCTTATTGGTGGACTCGAATGAAACGCGAGATTGCTCAATTCGTGAATGAATGTGATGTCTGCAGAAGAGTGAAGGCAGAACACCAAAGGCCAGCTGGTCTCCTCCAACCTCTTGCCATTCCAGAATGGAAGTTTGACCACATTGAGATGGACTTCGTGACTGGGTTTCCAAAGTCCTAGCGTGGCAATGATGCTATATTCGTTGTCATCGACAAACTCACCAAAGTGGCTCATTTTTCTGCCTATCAAAGAGTCGATCACTGCAGCTCAATTGGCGGAACTCTACACCTCTCGAATTGTCTCTCTGGACGGTATTCCACAAGTGATCTCTTCAGACCGTGGCAGCATCTTTACCTCCAAGTTTTGGGATTATTTTCAGAAGGCCATGGGCACGAACATCCGTTTCAGCACAGCTTTCCATCCTCAAACTAGCGGTCAAGTCAAGCGTGTCAACCAGATTCTTGAAGATGTGCTCAGGGCTTGTGTGATCTCCTTCGGCATGAAGTGGGAGGATTGTCTTCCTTATGCTGAATTCTCCTACAAGAACAGTTTTCAAGCAAGTTCAGGCAAGGCCCCATTTGAAATTCTATATGGCAGGAAGTGTCGTACCCCTCTCAACTGGTCTGAAACCGGTGAACGTCAGCTTTTGGGTAATGACTTAATCACAGAGGCAAAAGAAATGTGCAAAGTCATTCGAGATAACCTCAAAGCAGCCCAATCCTGTCAGAAGAGCTACTATGATAGTAAGCACCGTGATTTTGCTTTCGAGATCGGAGATCATGTTTACCTCCGCGTCTCTCCTATGAAAGGTACTCGTCGCTTCGGTATCAAAGGGAAGCTTGCCCCAAGATACGTGGGACCTTTCAAGATTGTCAGCAAGAGAGGCGATCTCGCCTATCAACTCGAGCTTCCTTCAAACTTTGCAAATGTTCATGATGTGTTCCATGTCTCTCAGCTCTGAAAGTGCTTCAAGACTCCTGACCGCACCGTCAACTTCGAGGACATTGAGCTCCAAGAAGATCTCTCCTATTGTGAGCACCACGTTGCTATTCTTGAAGAGACTGAACGCAAGACTCGCAACAAGTCAATCAAATTTCTCAAAGTCAAGTGGTCACACCATTCCGACCGTGAAGCTACCTGGGAACGAGAGGATCACCTCCGTTCTGAGTACCCGGTGTTCTTTCAGTCCTAGATCTCGGGACGAGATCCTTTCATAGTGGTGGAGTGTTGTAACACCCCGGATGTAACTTTCCCAATTTGTACTCCAACTCTTGCCGTTTTCGGCGTTAAGTTATTTTATTTTCTCGGGTTTGGGTCTTTGTCTCCGTGTGTTGTTATCGTTGTCATGCATCTCATATCATGTCATCATGTGCATTGCATTTGCATACGTGTTCGTCTCATGCATTCGAGCCTTTTCCCCGTTGTCCGTTTTGCATTCCGGCGCTTCGTTCTCCTCCGGTGGTCATTTCTACCTTTCTTTCGTGTGTGGGGATTAAACATTTCCGGATTGGACCGAGACTTGCCAAGCGGCCTTGGTTTACTACCGGTAGACCGCCTGTCAAGTTTCGTGCCATTTGGACTTCATTTGATACTCCAACGGTTAACCGAGGGACCGAAAAGGCCTCGTGTGTGTTGCAGCCCAACGCCCCTCCAAGTTGGCCCAAAACCCACCTAAGCCTTCTCCATCATCTAGATCGTTCGATCACGATCGCGTGGCCGAAAACCGCACCTTATTTGGACTCTCCTAGCTCCTCCTATGCCTATTTAAAGACCCCTCCGAATCCGGATCTTCTTCTTCCCCCGAAACCCTAAAATTCTACCCGCGCTGGCCGGACACGTCCGCCCCAACCGGACGCATCGCCGCCGCCGCCCGCAGCCAGTGGCGTGGCGCCACATGGCGCGCCACCGACCGCACCCGCACCGGCCCGCT
>NC_057797.1:47703402-47709739 GCF_018294505.1 Triticum aestivum
GCGCCGCCCACCGCCGCACCGCCTCCGCGCCCCTCTCCGGCCACCGCGGCCCGCAGCTCCGGCGAGAGCCCCGGCGGTCCTCAATCTGCGTGCCCCGATCCAGATCCGGTGAACAGTAAACCCTAGATCTGGAGGTTGTTTTTCTTCCAAGTCCCAGAAATTCCAGATCCAAGTGCTCTTGTTCATAGCCTCGTAACATTGCATTCCTAGCTCCGATTCATGCATATAGCATATCAAAATGTTCATCTCAGAGAGTACATCATTTCATACCATTGCATCATTTTCATTTGAGGTCATCTTGATGCCCGAAATGCTGTTAGAAGAGGGCTACTTGAGATAATTGTCAGATCTGCTACTCCATTTAGACTTTTGTCATTTTTGCCATGATTATTGTGTGCATGATATGCCCTGATGCTCTACATATGTTTTGTTAAGGGTTTTGCCATCTCTCCAGAGGTGCAACCCATGTACTTTTGTGATGTGTGTGGTGCCTAGTGCAAGCTTGCAAAGTGGTGCACTTGCTAATTCTGTTTTCAGGGACTTAGCATTTCCACTAAGTCCTTGAGCTGTTTAGTTCATGATGCCATATGTTCATGTTGTTTTCTAGTTATCCATGCCTCTTTTGAGGATGATCAGTAAGGATGTTTTATTAATCTTGTAGTGCTCTATCCATCCATGTCTTTGTTTGCAATTACGGAGCACCCTAGCTTGAGTCAATCGAGCTCTACTTTTGCTACTTTGTGAATCTGGGCAGATTGTCAACTTGTTTGCAATTTTGCCGATGTTGTTGTTGTTGATCCGTGCATGCTATGTTATTGTTCTTGCCATGTCTAGTTTGCATTTTGTGTGTTCTTGATAAATGTATGCTTATCTTGTCATGACTTGCACCGTAGTGAGTGCATCGAGCTTGTAAACATGCCTACTTGAGTTATGTTTCAGCATGTGCCAGTTTTCAGTAAGTCTGAAAACTGATTATGCTTTTGCTATGTTCACATGCTTGTTAATATATTTTTTGATCCCTTTTGGCCCAAGGTCACTAAGGGACTTTTGTTAAGTTTTTTGAGTAGCTCCATGCCATATTTTACTTTGCCATGTTCAGGTCCTGTAGCATGTAGTTTTGTTGCTCCGAAGAGTGCTACTTAGTCTGAAATTTCAGACAAGTGTTAATTTCACTAAGTCTGAGATCTGTTTACCATATGCATTTTTGCCATGCTTGTTTGAACCTGCTAATGGATGAATTGGCCGTAGCTCAGTGCTAGACTTTTGTTAAGCATCTTGAATGCATCCCTGCCATGTATTTTGTTGTCATGTTTGGGTGCTGTAGCATGTTCATCTCATTGCATTTAGATGGCTACTTGCTGTAATTCGCAAACCGGTGTCATATTTGAATCGCTTGCCATTTTCAAACCGTAACTCCGATTCCGGCGTTCTTTATATTGTTTTCAAGCGATTTCATCTTATCTTTCCAGTGGCACACTTGGATTTTCAAGTTGAGGCCAGGTTCGTGCATTTCCTGTCACATCTTGCATATGCCTCCCGCATTGCATCCCGCATAGCATACCATGTTTGCATCCTCTTGTTTGATTCTTGCACGTGGTTGATTGTGTTCTTGTTGCTTGTTTTTCTTGTTTGGGTAGAGCCAGGAGACGAGTTTGCTAACGAGGAGCCCGTTGAGTTTGCTTTCGAGTATCCAGTCAACTCTGACAACTTTGCAGGCAAGATGATCGTACCCTCGAAATCACTACTATCTTTGCTATGCTAGATTGCTCGCTCTTTTGCTATGCCAATGCTACGATGCCTACCACTTGCTTTCAAGCCTCTCAAATTGCCATGTCAAACCTCTAACCCACCATGTCCTAGCAAACCGTTGATTGGCTATGTTACCGCTTTGCTCAGCCCCTCTTATAGCGTTGCTAGTTGCAGGTGAAGATTGGAGGATGTTCCTTGTTGGAACATTTATTTACTTGTTGGGATATCATTATATTGCCATGTCATCTTAAATGCATCTATATACTTGGTAACGGGTGGAAGGCTCGGCCTCTCGCCTAGTGTTTTGTTCCACTCTTGCCGCCCTAGTTTCCGTCATATCGGTGTTATGTTCCCGGATTTTGCATTCCTTACGCGGTTGGGTTATAATGGGAACCCCTTGATAGTTCGTCTTGATTAAAGCTTTTTCAGCAATGCCCAACCTTGGTTTTACCATTTGCCACCTAGCCTCTTTTTTCCCTTGGGTTTCCGGAGCTCGAGGGTCATCTTATTTTAAACCCCCTCGGGCCAGTGCTCCTCTGAGTGTTGATCCAAACAGAGCCACTTGCAGCGCCACCTCGGGGCAACTCGAGGGTTGGTTTTAGTTGTACGTAGTGTTCATCTGAGTGTGCTCTGAGAACGAGATATGTGCAGCTCCTATCGGGATTTGTCGGCACATTCGGCCGGTGTTGCTGGTCTAGTTTTAACCTGCCGAAATGTCTTGAAGAACCGAGGTACCTAGTCTGATCGGAACGTCTCGGGAGGAGGTCTATTCCTTCATTGACCGCGAGAGCTTGTCATGGGCTAAGTTGGGACTCCCCTGCAGGGATTTAAACTTTCGAAAGTCGTGCCCGCGGTTATGGGCAGATGGGAATTTGTTAATGTCCGGTTGTAGATAACTTGAACCTTAACTTAATTAAAATGAATCAACAGTGTGAGTTACCGTGATGGCCTCTTCTCAGCGGAGTCCGGGAAGTGGACACGGTGTTGGAGTAATGTTTGCCGCAGGATTGCCCTCTTTAGTTATGCGTTCGCGCTTTGCCTTCTCTTCTCGCTCTCTTTTGCGAATAGGATAGCCACCATATATGCTAGTCGCTTGCTGCAGCTCCACATATTTACCTTGCTATTCCAATTAAGCTTAAATAGTCTTGATCGCGAGGGTGCGAGATTGCTGAGTCCCTGTGGCTCACAGATTACTATTACACCAGATGTAGGGTCTGATGATTCCGCTCCAGATGACGCGCTCGAGCTCAAGTGGGAGTTCGACGAGGACTCTCAGCGTTACTATGTTTCCTTTCCTGATGATAAGTAGTGGTGCCCTGTTGGGGGTGTTCGGGACCGTGTCGCATGTTGGGTTATCTTTTATTTTGGCGCCGTAGTCGGGCCATAAGTGTTTGGATGATGTAATGCTATTTATGTACTTGATTGACGTGGCGAGTGTAAGCCAACTATGTCGTCCCTTTTTATTATCTATATTACATGGGATGTTTGTGATGATTGCCTGACTTGCAACATATGCCTTCAATGCGATTATGCCTCTAAGTCGTGCCTCGACACGTGGGAGATATAGTCGCATCGAGGGTGTTACAGAAGGCAAGGAGGGCAGATGTCGCTTCAATGCGGAGAGAAGGCGCATGCAGCGGGCGACGATGTCGGTCAGCGTGCCGCTTCACTGCCGGCTCCAGAGAGGTTGTGTCCGCTTTGGGCAGGCATGAATGCGGCACCGTCTGCTACGGGTGAGAATGTGCGCGGCGAGGGAGAGTGTTTTGGGTGGGCCAATTTGTCAGAGGCGTGGATGGTAGCAGTCCGGACTCCCTCAAACCCCTCTCCCCCTCGGGTTTGCGGAAAAAACGACGTCCGCACTGGCCAACGGACGGATATATGACCCCGTTGGACGACAAAACATGATTCGACCGCATGGTTCGAACGTGTGCGGTCTGAGGGTCTGCGTTGGAGATGTCCTAATGTTGCATATTTGCAAGTGTGTTTGTCGTCATTTTTATGATCTCCGTTGCTTTTTACTGTGATTTTTCTTTTCTTTTTTGCAGGAGATTTTTACTATGATAAGTAGAGCCTAGTTCTAGCAGTAGGCAGCAAGGAAGAAAGTTAGAAGGTAAATGTGTGATGTTCATTGAGACGTAGCCAAAGAGCTACAAGGATATCATATTTTGACACATGTATTCACAAACACAATGAATCGTTGACAGATGTTGCTATCCATCGGGTTGAGTAGAGCTGAATCACCGTCTAGTTCATTTCACTACAGTAGCAAAATCTCTAATATTTTGATTTCCCTTTTAAGATAAAATGATCTACTCTTGTATCTAAAAATGTTGTTGCCTCACGCGTCCCATCCCCCTCCCCCTACCTCCCCCGCGCCACCTCTTTTGAGGCGACTCGGGGGCAAACCCTAATCGCCCCGACCTGCTCCTCCCTGTGCGTCCCCCCTCTCCGCTGCCGCCCGAGGTACTCACCGGCACCGCCGTGTGGTACTGGTGAAGGTGGCGGCGGGATCCAGGTGTCTCCTCCTCGGCGGGGAGCCTCGGATCCATGGCGGCGGCCCTGGCTGGTGGCACACGACGCAGCTTGGCGGTGGGCGGCGCCGGCGTGGACAGGTGGGCCACTTCCCTGGCCATGTGGATGGCGGGGAGGTGGTGGGCTTCGGCTGCGGCGGCGGTTCCTCGCTGGATGTTGGTGGCCATGGTGATATCCGGTGGCTGGAAGGGTTCCGGGGGAATCTCTTGGCCGGCGTGGTGGCCACTCCGATGGCAGTGCCTTTGGGTGTTGCTTCCCTCGTTGGAGGCTTCGGAGAGGACCTCCTTCCTTCCACCCCTCCCAGGAGCTCAGGTGAAAACCTCAGACCCCCTGTTCCAAGCGACGACGACACCATGGTGGCGTGCTCCTTCCTGAAGGCGTTGCTCGGGGGCTGTTCAAGCGACGGTGGAAGTGGTGGCGGTTCAGTGTCGACACATGCATTCTGGTCAGCTTCATCTTGGAGGCTACGGCGACGTAGGCGACGCTCGTCTGGTGGAGCTACTGCCGATGGTCGAGGCATCGTCGGCAGTCTGCGCCATCAGGCTCGGGGTGCTCAGGAGGAAACCCCGGATCTGGGTCTTCCGGATCGGATGATGATGGCGTTCTATCGCTTTCCCTTCTGGGGGCATCGTTTTGGAGCAAGTGCTGGCTGGAGGGATGGTGGAGTGGTGCTTCATCTCACACATTGATGGCGGCGAAGATCGATGGCATGGCGCTGTGGAGACTCGGCGTCCGATGCGCGGAGATGGGCTCGCGCAGGAGGAGGTTGCTGTCAGGCGTCATGGTGACGTCGATGGCAGAGTGACCAGACAAGGTAGAAGCCTCAATATGATCTGAAGACTTGTGGAAGATGGCGGCGACGACACACGAGTGCGTCTGACCGGATTGTGCCCCAGACCCGGTATGTAGCTCGGCTGGGGCTTTCGAATGAGTTTCGGCTTCCGGCTTTTGATGTTAGGCTTAGGTGAGTGGTTTGGGTAGTGGCCCAGCTAGCATGTCTTCATCATATTGGATAGGAGTAGCGGCATATGTTGCCAAGATGGTGGATTCAGGCATATTATTGTAATACTTTATACGGTCCTCGAGAATAATCAATAAAGTCGCCGTATGCATTTCCCAGATGCAGAGGTCGGGGGTCATCCTCCTTTTCTAAAAAAAATCTAAAAATGTTGTCATAATTTGTGTCATGATTTTCAATGTTGGCGCAAAAAACTTAACAGCTAATTAGTGTTAATATATTATTTAAAATATTTTTGACTTTCCTAAATCTTCTCACACCAACAATCTTATGGTGTCTATGTTTTCATCAGGATGTTCTTGAAATTATCACCATTTTCTCTTTGTTCGTTGTTAGCCATAGTCACTGGCAATTAGTGCGTAAGGTGGCAACGTCCTTACACAACAGTGAGCACGGTTAACCACCTAAGGTTAGTACTGTGTCTATGTTCAACATTTTTAAACACGGCAATTAGTTATTGATCTACTAATTCTGTTTGCTCAACTCATCACGCTAAAACAATCTACAATTTTTTCGCTGGAAGAAATAATGTACTATCTATGCTAAAAAACAATGTATACTTTTGAAACAAATGCACACGTTGTGTTCTTACAATAAAGCAGTTACCATATTGCCGTACTTTTTTTTGGCGGTTTGTTGTACTTTTTTTTCCGTGACATACTTGGTGGCAAATAGCATGAAAACTCTCAAGGCCCCTAGATACGGTGGTGTGCATGATCGGTATTGCACCGTTGTTAAATCATTGTATATTGGTTTCCTCGTCTACATATAAACATTGATACATCCGTATTTAGACAAATCTAAAACAAGAATTTTAGGATGGAGGGAGTATTCTTTGCCCAGTCACCATGCGAAAAGAAATTAGTTTCTAACAAGAATGGAGGCACTATGCTGAAACGTCGTCAATTCCCTCAAAAACTGATCTGAGTCCTGTATATATACATCTTCTAGAACTCGAAATATATATAAGAAAAAGCTTAGGCAATCCTGTATAAATACATCTTCTAGCATTCGAAATATATATTTAAGAAAAAAAAA
>NC_057797.1:47709841-47950094 GCF_018294505.1 Triticum aestivum
AAAAAAAAAGCTTAGGCACTCCATGACGGAGTGCTATTTAGCAGGTCAAGCAGTTTTGTGCGATCAGGGTTGATGAGGCCCGAGAGCAGCTGGGCTGCCTAAACCTATTCTATCGGGCTCATCATACCCTGAGAACTGCCAGCAAGCTTACAGATACGCCAATTATCCATGATGCTTTTTTAATAGCTTACCAGGCTTGATGCCTGGTGAACACCAAGTCACGAGCTGTGCATATAAACACCTTCCGTCAGCTCTCGCTAAGCGATGTGGCACTAAACCACGTCTTTCCTTTTTGAGCGGTGGCACTAACAAAGTACTAAAACGGTACGTTTCTCTTTAGCGCTGTGCACCTTTGGTACGGCCCAATCGAAAAGCCCAACACTGGGACGTTTAATTTGGGCTCGATGGGAGATCCTATTTCGCTGGCGTGCTTTTGGCCGGCCCATAAGTGGGGTGCGGCGCCCCTGTTTTCTTTTTTATTCTCTGTTTTCTCTTCTATACAGCATTGTTCGGGGTCTAAAAACAGTTCTGCATTTCAAATAATGGTCGAGCTTTTGAAACAAAAATAAAATTTAAAAATAATATAAATGAGTTTGAAAATTTGTTCTTGAATTAAAAAAATTATAATTTAAAAAGTTCTCGGAAATAAGAAATGATCATGATTTCCAAAAAAATCACGAAGTCATAATTTTTTTCATGATTTTGAATTAAAATACAGTATTAAAAATGTTCATAAATTTCATAAACAATTTTCACGAACATTGAAAATGTTCATCAATTACGAAAAAAGATCATCGATTCAAAAAATGTATGTGAATTAGAAAATATGATCAACCATCAGAAAAAAGTTCATTAAACAAAAGAATTCATGAATTTAGAAAACTGTTCCCCAAAAAAATCTTGACTTAAAAATGTTAACTAATTCTAACAAATGTTCATGACTTCCGAAACATTGATCATGTCGTCAAATTTAAAATATGTTCACGGGTACATAAAAATGTTCATGAATTTGAAAAGTTCATTATTTAAGATAAGTGTTAACAAAATTGGGCAAATTATGTTTGAAAAACTAAAAAATTAAAAGAATAAAATAAAAAATAAAGCAAAAATAAAACAACGCACAAAAAAAGAGAAAACACGCCATTGGGTGCAGGGAGCTAGTGGTGCGCGTGTGGTCGCTAACCAGTGACCCGCGCGCCAAATATGATTGGTCCAAGCATGAAACGGAGCAGCAAAAAAATATGCAACGGAGCACAGATTTCTCAATACAGAAAAATATTGATAAGATACAATCGTTCGTGACCAGTTCAGCAATCGTCCCATGACGACCATAATTCACTAAGCAACGTGCAACTCGATTTTGTTCACGAGAAATCTTAAAAGGATTAAATACCCTACTCTCCAACAAGTCCATCATCTCAGCAATAACTAGATGATAAACCGTGCGTTGCTGCAGAAAATATTGCCCAAAGTTGATGTTTTGCTCATCAACTGACTCTCCTAAAAGGATCCATAAAACAAACAATAAATGATTCTTATTTGAGCATACTTATTTGGCAAACTGATTGTGGACTGGTGATCCCCCGTAGCCCTCACGTCGTCCCCACTAGGGCGACTCGGGCGTCACCCTAAACCGCAGGGGGACACCGCCGGTCTAAGCCCGGGGCCCGACCGAGGTAGCGGAGGACATCTCCTCTTCCCCGCGGCTCTGGGGTTGTGCGGGGCCCCGAATCGTGTGGAGGCGTGTTCGATCCGATCGACACAACGACAATGGCTATGGCGCGGCGGCGTTGGAGGCGGCGTGGGTTGCGGGCGCGTCAGCCAGCCCTATTCGGGCGGTGGCGTGCCATCTGCCTTTGGATCAGCGGTGGCGACATGGAGGGCCTGGTGGTTGCGCTGGCGGCACCTCCGGTCAGATCTGTTCTGACCGTTGCAGCCGGGGTGGTGGTCATCTCTTCTGTCAGAGGTGGTCGGCCTGCGGCTGGGTGGTTGGATCTTGAGATTCATCATCTAGTCCTGGCTACGAGTCGGGAAGACATAGTTGCCGGTGAAAACCGAGCTGTTGGCGGGCGATGGTGGTGTTTTGCGTCGTTACCTAGATGAAGGCATCGCCGTGTAACTGTTGTCGACCCATTCGTGCTGCTTCGGGGGAAACCCTAGAATCTGGTCTTCCAGATCGAACGATGGTGGTACTACGGTGTCGTTTCTCTCTTGGGAGCATCGTTTGTGGAGCGGCTCTGGAAGACATAGGCAGGAGGTGGAGCGGCTTCGTCTTGCACGGAGCTTCGGTGGAGCTGTCAAAGTCATGCCCTGGCCGACAAGTACTATGCTGAGTCATGCCTGGTTGGCAGGTGCTAAGCACGGCAAATCTTCCAGAATCTTCGCTTCTGGACGAACGAGCTCAGAGCGGTGGCGTCGTTGGACGCCGTGGTGGCGTCGACGGATGTCCGGACTGGCAAGGATGATGCGAATCTCTCTCCTGAAGACGGGTTAGTGGTCCGATGATGATGGCGGCTTTTAAAACGTGTGCATGTGGTGTGCTCTTTAGGTAGGCTGTAACGGCTGTTGGGCCCGATGAGTTATGTGGATGCATCGACGACGACACCGATTTTATATATGGGGAGTGAGAGCACTCCATATTATCGAGTTTGTAGGTGTGAGTGATGGCTTCGGGTGGATTGATGTATGTTCTTGTCAGACCTTTGTGGAATAACTAATAAAGATGGCTGCATGCATCGATTGATGCAGAAGCCGGGAATTTAACCTCCTTCAAAAAAAATACTTTAGGATGATACATAAGTAACTAAGATCAAACCTCCAACTTATACCATCGAAACCTCGGGCGGGGGAGGCTAGTATAGGATCTCACATTAGGTGAGATCAATGAGATCAACTATAAAAATTATATTTAGACATTTCAAAATTTTCTGAAATTATTTGACAACATATCTATGGGGTGTGTCCGCAACCCTGAAAAAAACAGCTCAAAAATCTATGCACAGTTAGAGAATCGAAAAAGGCATTCAAATGTGAATAGTGACATCTTTGGGTGAACAGTATTTTAAAACTAATCAAATCCGATTTCTCCTTTAGTTTTTGTTAGTGTAGGATGAACTAGGAGCAATGACTTAATCATAGAGGCAGAGGAAATATGCAAAGTCATTCGAGATAACCTCAAAGCAGCCCAATCCCGCCAGAAGAGCTACTATGATAGTAAGCACCGTGATTTGCTTTCGAGATCGGAGATCATGTTTACCTCCGCGTCTCTCCAATGAAAGGTACTCGTCGCTTCGGTATCAAAGGGAAGCTTGCCCCCAGATACGTGGGACCTTTCAAGATCATCAGCAAGAGAGGCGATCTCGCCTATCAACTCGAGCTTCCTTCAAACTTTGCAAATATGCATGACGTGTTCCATGTCTCTCAGCTCCGAAAGTGCTTCAAGACTCCTGACCGCACCTCAACTTCGAAGACATTGAGCTCCAAGAAGATCTCTCTTATCGTGAGAACCCCGTTGCTATTCTTGAAGAGACTGAACGCAAGACTCGCAACAAGTCAATCAAATTCCTCAAAGTCAAGTGGTCACACCATTCCGACCGTGAAGCCACCTGGGAACGCGAGGATCACCTCCGTTCTGAGTACCCGGCGTTCTTTCAGTCCTAGATATCGAGACGAGATCCTTTCGTAGTGGTGGAGTGTTGTAACACCCCGGATATGATTTACCTAATATGTAATCCAACTCTTGCCGTTTCCGGCGTTAAGTTATTTTATTTTCTCGGGTTCGGGTTTTTGTCTTCGTGTGTTGTTGTTGTTGTTGTCATGCATCTCATATCATGTCATCATGTGCATTGCATTTGCATCTGTGTTCGTCTCATGCATCTGAGCATTTTCCCCGTTGTCCGTTTTGCATTCCGGCGCTCCGTTCTCCTCCGTTGGTCTTTTCTACCTTTCTTTCATGTGTGGGGATTAAACATTTCTGGATTGGACCGAGACTTGCCAAGAGGCCTTGGTTTACTACCGGTAGACCGCCTGTCAAGTTTCCTACCATTTGGACTTCGTTTGATGCTCCAACGGTTAACCGAGGGACCGAGAAGGCCTCGTGTGTGTTGCAGCCCAACACCCCTCCAAAGTGGCCCAAAACCCATCAAAACCCTCTCCATCATCTAGAGCGTTTGATCACGACCGCGTGGCCGAAAACCGCACCTCATTTGGACTCTCCTAGCTCCCTCTATGCCTATTTAAAGACCCCCTCCAAAAATTCTCGTTCTCCTCTCCCCGAAACCCTAGATCCACCACCTCGTGCTGCACCGGACACGTCCGGTCCGGCCGGACAAAATGAGCCGCCGCCGCCCGACGAATGGCAGGCCGCCACATGGGTAGCCGCGCCCACTTCGCAGCCGGCCCGCCCGGGCCCAGGCGGGGCCTCCCCGGCCCGAGCCGCTGCCTCCCGCGGACCACTTCCCCGTCGCCGCGCCCGATTGCGCCGCCGCCCGCGTCGGCCACCACCTCGCCGCGCCGACATCGCCGCCCGGCGCCCTGGCCAGCGACCGCCGACCCCACCGTCCTCCTCAAGGCAGCCGCCTCAGATCCGTAGCTTCGGCACGCCCCCGCGGCACTCCGGCCGTCCCCGCACCAAAACCACCTCGTCGGAGCTACAGTGCCCGCCGGCGTTCCTCGGTTCACGCGCCACCCAGCAAACCCTAGATCTGTGATTCGGTTGACTTCTCCCCCTCTCCCCTTTATTTTTTGCATAATTTGAGCTGTGATATATCCGCATCCGTAGATCCGTTTTGGGCATATAGCATATCAAAATGTTCGTCTCAGAGAGCACATGATTTCATCTCATTGCATCATTTTCATTTGAGTTCATCTTGATGCCCGAAATGCTGTTGGAAGAATGCCATTTGACATAATTGTCAGATCTGCTGCTCCAATTAGATATTTGTCATTTTTGCCATGATTAATGTGTGCATGATATGCCCCTGAGCTCTACATATGTTTTGTTATATGCCTTGCCATCTTTCTAAAGGTGTAACCCATGTATTTTTGTGATGTGTGTGGTGACTAGCACAAGCTTGCAAAGTGGTGCATTCGTTAATGTTGATTTCAGGGACTTAGCAATTCCACTAAGTCCTTGATCTGTTTATTTCAACATGCCATATGTTCGTGTTGTTTCCTAGTGATCCGTGTCTCTTTTGAGGATGATCAGTAAGGATGATTTGTTAATTTTATAGTGCTCTATCCATCCATGTCTTTGTTTGCAATTTTGGAGCACCCTAGCTTGAGTCAATCGAGCTCTACTTTTGCTATTTTGTGAATCTGGGCAGATTGTCTACTTGTTAGCGATTTTGCCGAGGATGTTGTAGTTATCTGTGCATGCTATGTTATTGTTCTTGCCATGTCTAGCTTGTATAATGTGTATTCTTGATGAGTGTATGCTTAGATTGTCATGATATGCTCTGTAGTGAGTGCATCGAGCTCATAAACATGCCTACTTGATATCTATTTTTGCATGCTCCAGTTTTCACTAAGTCTGAGAACTGATTATGTTTTTGCCATGTTCACATGCTTGCAAATGTATTTTCTGATCTCTTTTGGCTCAAGGTCACTAAGGGACTTTTGTTAAGATCTTTGAGTAGATCCATGCCATGCTTTACTTGGCAATGTTCAGGCCCTGTAGCATATAGTTTTCATGCTCCTAAGTGTGCTACCTGATCTGAAATTCCAGACAAGTGTTAATTTCACTAGGTCTGAAATCTGTTTACCAAATGCATTTTTGCCATGCTTGTTTGAACCTGTTAAGGGATAAATTGGCCGTAGCCCAGTGTTCATCTTTTGTTAAGCATCATGAATGGATCCCTGCCATGTATTTTGTTGCCATGTTTGAGTGTTGTAGCATGTTCATCTTGTTGCATTTAGATGGCTAATTGCTGTTTATCGCACACCGGTGCCATATTTGAATTGCTTGCCATTTCCAAACCGTGACTCCGATTCCGGCATTCTTTATATCGTTTTCAAGCGATTTCACCTCACCTTTCCAGTGGCACACTTGGATTTCCAAGTTGAGGCCAGGTTCATTCATTCCTTGTCAAATCTTGCATATGCATCACTTATCGCATTCCTCATAGCATACCATGTTTGCATCATGTTGTTTGAGTTTGCATGCGGTTGATTGTGTTCCGTTTTGCTTGTTTATCTTGTTTGGGTAGAGCCGGGAGACGAGTTCGCTAACGAGGAGCCCGTTGAGTTTGCTTTCGAGGATCTGGTCAACTCTGACAACTTTGCAGGCAAGATGATCATACCCTCGAAATCACTTCTATCTTTGCTTTGCTAGATGCTCGCTCTTTTGCTATGCCTATGCTACGATGCCTACCACTTGCTTATCATGCCTCCCAAATTGTCATGTCAAACCTCTAACCCACCATGTCCTAGCAAATCGTTGATTGGCTATGTTACCGCTTTGCTCAACCCCTCTTATAGCGTTGCTAGTTGCAGGTGAAGATTGGAGACCGTTCCTTGTTGGAACATTATTTACTTGCTGGGATATTATTATATTATCTTGTTATCTTAATGCATCTATATACTTGGTAAAGGGTGGAAGGCTCGGCCTCTCGCCTAGTGTTTTGTTCCACTCTTGCCGCCCTAGTTTCCGTCATATCGGTGTTATGTTCCCGGATTTTGTGTTCCTTATGCGGTTGGGTGATAATGGGAACCCCTTGGTAGTCGCCTTGAATAAAGCTTCTCCAGCAATGCCCAACCTTGGTTTTACCATTTTCCTCCTATCCTCTTTTTCCCTTGGGTTTCCGGAGCCCGAGGGTCATCTTATTTAACCCCCCTCCGGGCCAATGCTCCTCTGAGTGTTGGTCCGAACCGGGCAGCCTGCGGGGCCACCTCGGGGAAACTCGAGGGTTGGTTTTACTCGTAGCTTGACCTATCTGAGTGTGCCCTGAGAACGAGATATGTGCAACTCCTATCGGGATTTGTCGGCACATTCGGGCGGTGTTGCTGGATTTGTTTTAACTTGTCGAAGTGTCTTGTAGAACCGGGATACCGAGTCTGATCGGGATGTCTTGGGAGAAGGTCTATTCCTTCGTTGACTGTGAGAGCTTGTCATGGGCTAAGTTGGGACTCCCCTGTTGGAAATATGCCCTAGAGGCAATAATAAAAGCATTATTATTATATTTCCTTGTTCATGATAATTGTCTTTATTCATGCTATAATTGTGTTATCCGGAAATCATAATACATGTGTGAATAATAGACACCAACATGTCCCTAGTAAGCCTCTAGTTGACTAGCTCGTTGATCAACAGATAGTCATGGTTTCCTGACTATGGACATTAGATGTCATTGATAACGAGATCACATCATTAGGAGAATGTTGTGATGGACAAGACCCAATCCTAAACATAGCATAAGATCGTATAGTTCTTTTGCTAGAGTTTTTCCGATGTCAAGTATCTTTTCCTTAGACCATGAGATCGTGTAACTCCCGGATACCGTAGGAGTGCTTTGGGTGTACGAAACGTCACAACGTAACTGGGTGACTATAAAGGTATACTACGGGTATCTCCGAAAGTGACTGTTGGGTTGACACGGATCAAGACTGGGATTTGTCACTCCATATGACGGAGAGGTATCACTGGGCCCACTCGGTAATGCATCATCATAATGAGCTCAAAGTGACCAAGTGTCTGGTCACGGGATCATGCATTACGGTACGAGTAAAGTGACTTGCCGGTAACGAGATTGAACGAGGTATTGGGATATCGACGATCGGATCTCGGGCCAGTAACATACCGATTGACGAAGGGAATTGTATGCGGGATTGATTGAATCCTCGACATCGTGGTTCATCCGATGAGATCATCGAGGAGCATGTGGGAGCCAACATGGGTATCCAGATCCCGCTATTGGTTATTGGCCGGAGAGTCGTCTTGGTCATGTCTACATGTCTCCCGAACCCGTAGGGTCTACACACTTAAGGTTCGGTGACGCTAGGGTTGTAGGGATATGTATATGCAGTAACCCGAATATTGTTCGGAGTCCGGATGAGATCCCGGACATCACGAGGAGTTCCCGAATGGTTTGGAGGTAAAGAATTATATATAGGAAGTGCTATTTCGGGCATCGGGACAAGTTTCGGGGTCACTGGTATTGTACCGGGACCACCGGAAGGGTCCCGGGGGTCCACCGGGTGGGGCCACCTGACCCGGGGGGGCACATGGGCTGCAGGGGTGTGCGTCTTGGCCTGTATGGGCCAAGGGCACCAGCCCCAAGAGGCCCATGCGCCAAGAGATCAAGAAAGGAAGAGTCCTAAAGGGGGAAGGCACCTCCTAGGTGCCTTGGGGAGGACGGATTCCTCCCTTGGCCGCCCCCCCCCCCTAGGAGATTGGATCTCCTAGGGCCGGCGCCCCCCCTAGGCTCCTTATATATAGTGGGGGAAGGAGGGCCTCTCACCCCACGCCTTTGGTGCCTCCCTCTCCCTCTCCAACACATCCTCCTCCTCCATAGTGCTTGGCGAAGCCCTGCCGGAGTACTGCAGCTCCATCACCACCACGCCGTCGTGCTGCTGCTGGAGCCATCTTCCTCAACCTCTCCTTCCCCCTTGCTGGATCAAGAAGGAGGAGACGTCACGCTGACCGTACGTGTGTTGAACGCGGAGGTGCCGTCCGTTCGGCGCTAGGATCTCCGGTGATTTGGATCACGTCGAGTACGCCTTCCTCATCCCCGTTCTTTGAACGCTTCCGCGCGTGATCTACAAAGGTATGTAGATGCAATACGATCACTCGTTATTAGATGAACTCCTAGATGGATCTTGGTGAAACTGTAGGAAACTTTTTGTTTTCTGCAACGTTCCCCAACAGTGGCATCATGAGCTAGGTCTATGCGTAGTTCTCTTGCACGAGTAGAACACAATTTGTTGTGGGCGTTGATGTTGTCAACTTTCTTGCCGCTACTAGTCTTATCTTGCTTCAGCGGTATTGTGGGATGAAGCGGTCCGGACCAACCTTACACGTACGCTTACGTGAGACCGGTTCCACCGACTAACATGCACAAGTTGCATAAGGTGGCTGGCGGGTGTCTGTCTCTCCCACTTTAGTTGGAGCGGATTCGATGAAAAGGGTCCTTATGGAGGGTAAATAGAAGTTGACAAATCACGTTGTGGCTTTCACGTAGGTAAGAAAACGTTCTTGCTAGAACCCTTTTTCACCCACGTAAAACTTGCAACAACAATTAGAGGACGTCTAACTTGTTTTTGCAGCAAGTGCTTTGTGATATGATATGGCCAAAGTTGTGATGAATGATGAATTATATATATGTGATGTATGAGATGTTCATGCTATTGTAATAGGAATCACGACTTGCATGTCGATGAGTATGACAACCGGCAGGAGCCATAGGAGTTTTCTTTATTTTTTGTATGACCTGCATGTCATTGAGAAACGCCATGTAAATTACTTTACTTTATTGCCAAACGCGTTAGCCATAGTAGTAGAAGTAATAGTTGGCGAGCAACTTCATGGAGACACGATGATGGGGATCATGATGATGGAGATCATGGTGTCATGCCGGTGACAAGATGATCATGGAGCCCCAAGATGGAGATCAAAGGAGCTATGTGATATTGGCCATATCATGTCACTATTATTGTTTGATTGCATGTGATGTTTTATCATGTTTTGTACATCTTGTTTGCTTAGAACGACGGTAGTAAATAAGATGATCCCTCATAATAATTTCAAGAAAGTGTTCCCCCTAACTGTGCACCGTTGCGACAGTTCGTTGTTTCGAAGCACCACGTGATGATCGGGTGTGATAGATTCCAACATTCACATACAACGGGTGTAAGACAGATTTACACATGCAAACACTTAGGTTGACTTGACGAGCCTAGCATGTACAGACATGGCCTCAGAACACAGAAGACCGAAAGGTCGAGCATGAGTCGTATAGAAGATACGATCAACATGAAGATGTTCACCGATGTTGACTAGTCCGTCTCACGTGATGATCGGACACGGCCTAGTTAACTCGGATCATGTTATACTTAGATGACTGGAGGGATGTCTATCTGAGTGGGAGTTCATTGTATAATTTGATTAGATGAACTTAATTATCATGAACTTAGTCTAAAATCTTTACAATATGTCTTGTAGTTCAAATGGCCAACGTTGTCCTCAACTTCAACGCGTTCCTAGAGAAAACCAAGCTGAAAGACGATGGCAGCAACTATACGGACTGGGTCCGGAACCTGAGGATCATCCTCATAGCTGCCAAGAAAGATTATGTCCTACAAGCACCGCTAGGTGACGCACCCGTCCCACAGAACCAAGACGTTATGAACGCTTGGCAGACACGTGCTGATGATTACTCCCTCGTTCAGTGCGGCATGCTTTACAGCTTAGAACCGGGGCTCCAAAAATGTTTTGAGAGACACGGAGCATATGAGATGTTCGAAGAGCTGAAAATGGTATTTCAAGCTCATGCCCGGGTCGAGAGATATGAAGTCACCGACAAATTCTTCAGCTGTAAGATGGAGGAAAATAGTTCTGTCAGTGAGCACATACTCACAATGTCAGGGTTACATAACCGCTTGACTCAGCTGGGAGTTAATCTCCCGGATGACGCAGTCATTGACAGAATCCTTCAGTCGCTTCCACCAAGCTACAAGAGCTTTGTGATGAACTTCAATATGCAAGGGATGGAAAAGACCATTCCCGAATTATTTGCAATGCTGAAATCAGCAGAGGTAGAAGTCAAAAAGGAACATCAAGTGTTGATGGTGAATAAAACCACTAAGTTCAAGAAGGGCAAGGGTAAAAAGAACTTCAAGAAGGACGGCAAGGGAGTTGCTGCGCCCGGCAAGCAAGCTGCCGGGAAGAAGCCAAAGAATGGACCCAAGCCCGAGACTGAGTGCTTTTATTGCAAGGGAAGTGGTCACTGGAAACGGAACTGCCCCAAATACTTAGCAGACAAGAAGGCCGGCAAAACAAAAGGTATATGTGATATACATGTAATTGATGTGTACCTTACCAGTACTCGTAGTAGCTCCTGGGTATTTGATACCGGTGCAGTTGCTCACATTTATAACTCAAAGCAAGAGCTGCGGAATAAGCGGAGACTGGCGAAGGACGAGGTGACGATGCGCGTCGGGAATGGTTCCAGGGTCGATGTGATCGCCGTCGGCACGCTACCTCTGCATTTACCTACGGGATTAGTTTTAAACCTCAATAATTGTTATTTAGTGCCAGCTTTGAGCATGAACATTGTATCAGGATCTCGTTTAATTCGAGATGGCTACTCATTTAAATCCGAGAATAATGGTTGTTCTATTTATATGAGAGATATGTTTTATGGTCATGCTCCGATGGTGAATGGTTTATTCTTAATGAATCTCGAGCGTAATGCTACACATATTCATAGTGTGAGTACCAAAAGATGTAAGGTTGACAATGATAGTCCCACATACTTGTGGCACTGCCGCCTTGGTCACATAGGTGTCAAACGCATGAAGAAGCTCCATGCAGATGGACTTTTAGAGTCTCTTGATTATGAATCATTTGACACGTGCGAACCATGCCTCATGGGTAAAATGACCAAGACTCCGTTCTCAGGAACAATGGAGTGAGCAACCAACTTGTTGGAAATCATACATACTGATGTGTGCGGTCCAATGAGCGTTGAGGCTCGCGGTGGCTATCGTTATGTTCTCACCCTCACTGATGACTTGAGTAGATATGGGTATGTCTACTTAATGAAACACAAGTCTGAGACCTTTGAAAAGTTCAAGGAACTTCAGAGTGAGGTTGAGAATCAACGTGACAGGAAAATCAAGTACCTACGATCAGATCGTGGAGGAGAATACTTGAGTCACGAGTCTGGCACACACTTAAGAAAATGTGGAATAGTTTCACAACTCACACCGTCTGGAACACCTCAGCGTAATGGTGTGTCCGAACGTCGTAATCGCACTCTATTAGATATGGTGCGATCTATGATGTCTCTTACCGATTTACCGCTATCTTTTTAGGGCTATGCTTTAGAGACTGCAGCATTCACTTTAAATAGGGCTCCGTCGAAATCCGTTGAGACGACACCGTATGAATTATGGTTTGGGAAGAAACCTAAGCTATCGTTTCTAAAAGTTTGGGGATGCGATGCTTATGTCAAGAAACTTCAACCTGAAAAGCTCGAACCCAAGTCGGAAAAATGCGTCTTCATGGGATACCCTAAAGAAACTATTGGGTATACCTTCTACCTCAGATCCGAAGGCAAGATCTTTTTTGCCAAGAACGGATCCTTTCTAGAGAAGGAGTTTCTCTCGAAAGAAGTAAGTGGGAGGAAAGTAGAACTTGATGAAGTATTACCTCTTGAACCGGAAAATGGCGCAACTCAAGAAAATGTTCCTGAGGTGCCTGCACTGACTAGAGAGGAAGTTAATGATGATGATCATGAAACTTCAGATCAAGTTGCTACTGAACTTCGTAGGTCCACAAGGACACGTTCCGCACCAGAGTGGTACGTCAACCCTGTCTTGGAAATCATGTTGTTAGACAACGGTGAACCTTCGAACTATGAAGAAGCGATGGCGGGCCCGGATTCCGACAAATGGCTAGAAGCCATGAAATCCGAGATAGGATCCATGTATGAAAACGAAGTATGGACTTTGACTGACTTGCCCGTTGAGCGGCGAGCCATAGAAAATAAATGGATCTTTAAGAATAAGACAGACGCGGATGGTAATGTGACCATCTATAAAGCTCGCCTTGTCGCTAAGGGTTATCGACAAGTTCAAGGGGTTGACTACGATGAGACTTTCTCACCGGTAGCGAAGCTAAAGTCCGTCCGAATCATGTTAGCAATTGCCGCATTCTATGATTATGAGATATGGCAAATGGACGTCAAAACGGCATTCCTTAATGGTTTCCTTAAGGAAGAATTGTATATGATGCAGCCGGAAGGTTTTGTCGATCCTAAGAATGCTAACAAGGTGTGCAAGCTCCAACGCTCGATTTATGGGCTGGTGCAAGCATCTCGGAGTTGGAACATTCGCTTTGATGAGATGATCAAAGCGTTTGGGTTTACACAGACTTATGGAGAAGCCTGCGTTTACAAGAAAGTGAGTGGGAGCTCTGTAGCATTTCTCATATTATATGTAGATGACATACTTTTGATGGGAAATGATATAGAACTCTTGGACAGCATTAAGGCCTACTTGAATAAGAGTTTTTCAATGAAGGACCTTGGAGAAGCTGCTTATATATTAGGCATCAAGATCTATAGAGACAGATCAAGACGCCTCATAGGTCTTTCACAAAGCACATACCTTGATAAGATATTGAAGAAGTTCAATATGGATCAGTCTAAGAAGGGGTTCTTGCCTGTGTTACAAGGTGTGAAATTGAGCTCAGCTCAATGTCCGACCACGGCAGAAGATATAGAAGAGATGAGTGCCATCCCCTATGCCTCAGCCATAGGTTCTATTATGTATGCCATGCTGTGTACCAGACCTGATGTAAACCTTGCCGTAAGTTTGGTAGGTAGGTACCAAAGTAATCCCGGCAAGGAACACTGGACAGCGGTCAAGAATATCCTGAAGTACCTGAAAAGGACTAAGGAAATGTTTCTCGTCTATGGAGGTGACGAAGAGCTTGTCGTAAAGGGTTACATTGACGCTAGCTTCGACACAGATCTGGATGACTCAAAGTCACAAACCGGATATGTGTATATTTTGAATGGTGGGGCAGTAAGCTGGTGCAGTTGCAAGCAGAGCGTCGTGGCGGGATCTACATGTGAAGCGGAGTACATGGCAGCCTCGGAGGCAGCGCATGAAGCAATTTGGGTGAAGGAGTTCATCACCGACCTAGGAGTCATACCCAATGCGTCGGGGCCAATCAAACTCTTCTGTGACAACACTGGAGCTATTGCACTTGCCAAGGAGCCCAGGTTTCACAAGAAGACAAGGCACATCAAGCGTCGCTTCAACTCCATTCGTGAAAATGTTCAAGATGGAGACATAGATATTTGTAAATTACATACGGACCTGAATGTAGCAGATCTGTTGACTAAACCACTCCCTAGAGCAAAACATGATCAACACCAGAATTCCATGGGTGTTCGATTCATCACAATGTAACTAGATTATTGACTCTAGTGCAAGTGGGAGACTGTTGGAAATATGCCCTAGAGGCAATAATAAAAGCATTATTATTATATTTCCTTGTTCATGATAATTGTCTTTATTCATGCTATAATTGTGTTATCCGGAAATCGTAATACATGTGTGAATAATAGACACCAACATGTCCCTAGTAAGCCTCTAGTTGACTAGCTCGTTGATCAACAGATAGTCATGGTTTCCTGACTATGGACATTAGATGTCATTGATAACGAGATCACATCATTAGGAGAATGATGTGATGGACAATACCCAATCCTAAACATAGCATAAGATCGTATAGTTCGTTTGCTAGAGTTTTTCCAATGTCAAGTATCTTTTCCTTAGACCATGAGATCGTGTAACTCCCGGATACCGTAGGAGTGCTTTGGGTGTACCAAACGCCACAACATAACTGGGTGACTATAAAGGTATACTACGAGTATCTCCGAAAGTTACTATTGGGTTGACACGGATCAAGACTGGGATTTGTCACTCCATATGATGGAGAGGTATCACTGGGCCCACTCGGTAATGCATCATCATAATGAGCTCAAAGTGACCAAGTGTCTGGTCACGGGATCATGCATTACGGTACGATAAAGTGACTTGCCGGTAACGAGATTGAACGAGGTATTGGGATACCAACGATCGGATCTCGGGCTAGTAACATACCGGTTGACGAAGGGAATTGTATGCGGGATTGATTGAATCCTCGACATCGTGGTTCATCCGATGAGATCATCGAGGAGCATGTGGGAGCCAACATGGGTATCCAGATCCCGCTGTTGGTTATTGGCCGGAGAGTCGTCTCTGTCATGTCTACATGTCTCCCGAACCCGTAGGGTCTACACACTTAAGGTTCGGTGACGCTAGGGTTGTAGGGATATGTATATGCAGTAACCCGAATGTTGTTCGGAGTCCCGGATGAGATCCAGGACGTCACGAGGAGTTCCGGAATGGTCCGGAGGTAAAGAATTATATATAGGAAGTGCTATTTCGGGCATCGGGACAAGTTTCAGGGTCACCGGTATTGTACCGGGACCACCGGAAGGGTCCCGGGGGTCCATCGGATGGGGCCACCTGCCCCGGGGGGGCACATGGGCTGCAGGGGTGTGCGTCTTGGCCTGTATGGGCCAAGGGCACCAGCCCCAAGAGGCCCATGCGCCAAGAGATCAAGAAAGGAAGAGTCCTAAAGGGGGAAGGCACCTCCTAGGTGCCTTGGGGAGGAGGGATTCCTCCCTTGGCCCCCGCCCCCCTAGGAGATTGGATCTCCTAGGGCCGGCGCCCCCCTAGGCTCCCTATATATAGTGGGGGAAGGAGGGCCTCTCACCCCACGCCTTTGGTGCCTCCCTCTCCGTCTCCAACACATCCTCCTCCTCCATAGTGCTTGGCGAAGCCCTGCCGGAGTACTGCAGCTCCATCACCACCACGCCGTCGTGCTGCTGCTGGAGCCATCTTCCTCAACCTCTCCTTCCCCCTTGCTGGATCAAGAAGGAGGAGACGTCTCGCTGACCATACGTGTGTTGAACGCGGAGGTGCCGTCCGTTCGGCGCTAGGATCTCCGGTGATTTGGATCACGTCGAGTACGCCTTCCTCATCCCCGTTCTTTGAACGCTTCCGCGCGTGATCTACAACGGTATGTAGATGCAATCCGATCACTCGTTGCTAGATGAACTCCTAGATGGATCTTGGTGAAACCGTAGGAAAATTTTTGTTTTCTGCAACGTTCCCCAACATCCCCTGCAGGGATTTGAACTTTCGAAAGCCGTGCCCGCGTGTATGGGCAGATGGGAATTTGTTAATGTCCGGTTGTCGATAACCTGAACCTAAACTAATTAAAATGAATCAACTGTGTTACCGTGATGGTCTCTTCTCGGCGGAGTCCGGGAAGTGAACACGGTGTTGGAGTAATGCTTGCCGCAGGTTGTTCTCTAGTTATTCGTTCGCGCTTTGCCTTCTCTTCTCACTCTCTTTTGCGAACTGGTTAGCCACCATATATGCTAGTCGCTTGCTGCAGTTCCACATATTTTACCTTGCCTTACCTATAAGCTTAAATAGTCTTGATCGCGAGGGTGCGAGATTGCTGAGTCCCTGTGGCTCACAGATTACTTTCAAACCAGATGCAGGGCCTGATGACTCCGTTCCAGATGACGCGCTTGAGCTCAAGTGGGAGTTTGACGAGGACTCACGTCGTTACTATGTCTTTCCCTGATGATCAGTAGTGGTGCCCAGTTGGGGTGATCTGGACCGTGTCGCATGTTGGGTTGATCTTTTATTTTGGCGCCATAGTCGGGCCATAAGTGATTGGATGATGTAATGC
Organism: Triticum aestivum; assembly: GCF_018294505.1. NCBI lineage: Eukaryota > Viridiplantae > Streptophyta > Magnoliopsida > Poales > Poaceae > Triticum > Triticum aestivum. The sequence goes on from NC_057797.1 coordinate 47,726,322, forward strand.
TATTTATGTACTTTGATTGACGTGGCGAGTGTAAGCCAACTATGTATCTCCCTTTTTTATTATCTATATATTACATGGGATGTTGTGAAGATTACCTAACTTGCGACATTGCTTTCAATGCGGTTATGCCTCTAAGTCGTGCCTCGACACGTAGGAGATATAGCCGCATCGAGGGCGTTACAGGTTGTGTACAAATTTTTTTGCGTGAAATCTTCTCATCTATTCTTCTTCAATTATGGCAGTACAATGAATATTAGAAATAATAAAATTTACATCCAAATACGATAAACCACCTAGCGACGACTAGAAGTACTGAAGCGAGCCGAAGGATGTGATGCCGCATTTGCTCGTGGTCGATTTCGCGGGTGGTGTAGTAGGACAGGAGCAGAGCCTCCTGTCGTGCTCTTCCACGTCCACCATGATGATCGTGCCGTCGACTTGCCCCTCTCCGCACTGGTGCTTGTCTACCATGATGCCCTTGTCGTCCTCCCACGCCTCTCCCATGGTGATGCCTGCTTGGACCAGCGTTGTGGGTGGCGCTGGTTTTGTCCTCCATTGGCTCGTCAGCGTCATTGCCATTCGGAGAGCTTGCCGGCAAGCCAGCATGTATCTGGCTAGCTCGGCGGGCCAGCCATCCGGCATCAATGCCAGAGAGCTCCTTCTTCTACTTACCGGTGATGCCGTCCCACGGGGCTTCGAAGCTTGAGGCCATGGAGGGTTTGGTGCATAGAGGAGATGGAGAGCGGAGGTGTGGTGCAGCTTCTCCCAAATGCGTGGATGCCATGCGCTAAGCCTGCGGGATGTTTAATGTCGGTCGGACATGTGTCGCTCGGGGCGCCAGAGTAGGTTTCTCGGCTAACACGCTGGTTTAATGGAGGAAGGCGAGGATGACAGATGTTGTTTCAATGCGGAGAAAAGGCGCATGCAGCAGGCTTGCAGCGGTCGACGCCCCACTTCAATGCCGGCTTCAGAGAGGCCATGTCCGCTTTGGGTAGGCTTGAATGCGGCACTGACTGCTACGGGCGGAAAGCACACGGGCGAGGGAGGGTCTTTTGGGTGGACCAGGGTTGTCGGAGGCGTGCATGACAGCGGTCCTAATTCCCGCAAAGCGCCCCCCCCCTCCCCCGTTCCGGTTGCGGAAAAATGACGTCCAGATTGGCTAGCGGACGGATATATGATCGTGTTGGATGGCAAAACACGTCCGGACCATGTACGGTCTGAGGGTCTGCATTGGAGTTGACCTAATGTGGCAAACTTTCATGTGTGCTTGTGGTCATTCCTATAATATCCGTTTATTTTTGTGATTTTTTTTGGCAGGGGATTTTTACTGTGATAAGTAGAGCCTACTTTAGCAGTGGGCAGCAAGGAAGAAAGCTAAGAGGTAAATATGTGATTATTCGTTGAGACGTAGCCAAAGAGCCACAAGCATATCATACTTTGGCACATGTATTCATAAATAGAATGAATCATTGACAGATGTTGCTAACCATCGGGTGGAGTGGAGCTGAATCATCGTCTAGTTCATTTCACTAGAGTAGCAAAATCTCTTATATATTTTGATTTTCTTTTCAGGATAAAATGATCCATTCTTGTATCTGAAAAGGTTGTCGAAATATGTGTCATGATTTTCATTGTTGGTGCAAAAAACTTCATAGCTAATTAGTGTTAATATATCCTTTAAAATATTTTTGGCTTTTCTAAATCTTCTCGCACCAACAGGCTTATGGTGTCAATATGTTTTCATCAAGATGTTCTTGAAAATATCATCATTTTCTCTTAGTTCATTGTTAGCAATAATCAGCGGCAAATAGTGCGTAAAGTGCCAACGTCTTTACACAACAGTGAGCACGGTTAACCACCTAAGGTTAGTACTTTGTCTATGATCAACATTTTTAAACACGACAGCGAATCAACCTGTGGTTGAGATGATTAGGTGGACAGTGGTATCCCCAACCCATCAGGATTCAAATCCTGGTGTTCGCATTATTCCTGAATTTATTTCAGGATTTCCGGCGATGCGCTTTCAGTGGGAGGAGACGTTCCCGTCGACGACGAGGCGCCTACGGTGACTTCGTAAATCTCAAGATGATATGCCGGCTCAGTCTCTCGGAGGTGCTCATAGGGGTAGGGTGTGTGTGTGTGCGTTCATAGGGATGAGTGTATGCGCGAGTATATGAGCGTTTGTGTCTGTACTGATGCTCAAAAAAACATTTTTAAACACGACAATTAGTTTTTGATCTACTAATTCTTTTTGCTCACTCAACTCATCACGCTAAAACAATCTACCATCTTTTTTTGGCAGGGAAAAATACTGTACTATCTACCCGGCAAAAAAAGGTACTATCTATGCTAAAAAAATACTTTTGAAAGAAATGCACACGTCGTGTTTCTACAATAAAGCACTTACCATATTGCCGTACTTTGTTTTGCTGGTTGCGTACTTTTTTTCTTTGACATATACTTGGTGGCAAATACCATGAAAACTCTCGGGGCCAGATACGGCGGTGTGCAAGATCGGAATTGCGCCGCTGTTAAATCATTTTTTTTTTCAAAAATCTCAAGGCTCCTACACACGGCGGTGAGCAAGATCGGTATCGCACTGTTTTTTCGGCTGTTAAATAAAGAACTTGAAAAAATAAAACTACAACTTGTGTGGGTCCATACAAGCGCCATATATAAAAAGAATTGCATGAAGATGTACATAGCAACGAAAGTGGATTTTTGAAGCACGGTGGCCACTAAGCACGTTCCTAAAACCAGCACTTAAAAGTTTCAAAAGGAGTTTATTGTTTTCACACAAAAACGTATGCATTTGCTCTAAGTGACTTTCAAATTTTGCTCAAAATTACTTATCTTTTTACCTCTCACATAAAAGCTTAGATTTTGATATAAAAAACATGAATGTGTTACACTTCTATGTGTGCATGTACAAAATAAATGGAAATATTTTAGCTGTAAAAATCTGTTTCTTTGAACTTTGAAAAAAATGACACAATATGCCTGTGCTCCAAAGTTACTTTTTGCATAGCAATGCAATATAGAGAGTTCGACCTCTTCAATATGAATTGAGCATAGTATGGCACGGTGGACAACCTCTATGTGCAATGCAGTCGGTGATCACGAGGGCTCGGGTTAGATCCTGCATCACGCATTTTCTCCTACGTGATTAAATAAAATATGAGGGTGTTTTGTACAAAAAAATTCCTGACACTCGGGCCACCCAGCGCCTTCCCAGCTTTGAGCCATTGAAAAGGTGGGCTGCTGCCACGTTGGGGTACAACGCTAGTTGAACGTATGTCTTGATACAGATGGAGGCACCGGATTTGCACGTCCGAACAAGTTCAGGTGTATCTTCTGCACTCGAAAAAAAAGCTCAGGTACTCCATGTCGGAGTTGTGTGGCATGTCAAGTTTTTCACTCAGGGCACATTGACACCTGAGAGCCTCTTGCATGGCAAGTTGTACTACAATCATGGCGTCAGACCCTGAGAGCTACTTGCATGCCTATTAACCAATTAGATTGCTGGTTGTTGTTTTTTGAGATAGCTTACCAGGCTTGCTGCCTGGTGAACATGCATATAAACATGTACTCTACGTAATATCATATCAACATCACAACCTTACGTGTGTGGCTTGATACGGCCCAAACGAAACGAAAAGCCCAGTGCCATAAAATCGTGTGACCCACCGGCCGTCAGCCCAGCTCGTGGACTCACATCATCGTTCTCGTGTTGATTTGCTAGGTATCTTCTCGGGGTCTCCGTGGTGGCGTTCGTGTACTCTGCGGTGCAGGAGGAACTTCGCCGGATGTGCCGCGGCACTGCCCATGCCACCTTTCTTGATGTCGCCGGCGCTGCCCATGACCATTTTTGATGCAGCTAGGGAGCTTTGCGGTGACTAGCGCGCTGGCAGCTTAAGTTTACTTAGCCGAGTATGTACGCATGTCGGCATGTGTGTGTGTGCAGTTCTAACTGCCTTGTGATCTGCTTAGCTAGCCAATCCAGCTAGCACAAAAAAGAGAGGGAAAAAGAAAGAACAAAGTTCAGAGTTGCTCGTGGCATCTGCAGATCAGATGTTTGCATGACGACCCAAGTTTTCAAGAGAGCATTTTCATCACCACTTTGTGGGGTTTTGTTTTTGACGAGAATAGCAGGAGCTCTGCCTTTGCATTATAGAAGAGAAGACATATAGAAACGGATGGACCAAACTTTGTGGGGTTTTGGGGTGAGAGAGGCTCAAACTCTTGACCTCAGGATAACTCATGTTTAGTTATGCGACCTACGCGCTAGCCAACTGCGCCACCACCCCAGCGTTGTTTGCTTCCTAATGTCAGCCTTACTAAGGCTTGCTTATTCGATAGTGCACTACTTGAAACCCCAGTTAATTGCATGCAAAGACTGGGTGGGTACTGGTTGATCAATTCAATCTGCAGAAGTGGGCGATGCTATGAAAATTCGTGTTGGAGAAAAGGTGCAAGCAAACATATTTTTGTTGATGTTTCTTTCTTACTAGGACAAGAATATGGACAGAGATGTACACAAACACAACCCTTGATGGGTTCCTCTGCCTCTTGCCGGCGCCGTCACCGGCCGGCTGGTCTTCGGTCACCTTAGGCTCCGGTGGCGCGATGGATCCCGGTCCTTAACGGCGGGAGGACTTTGTTTTTATATATTTCTTCGTATTTTGTTAGGGTTTATATCCATCTCAGAAAGACAAAACAACGAGGCCTCTCTGGAGATGAAATAATTTCTCCCTGCCTAACACCCCCCCCCCCCATGGAGCGTTTAGCATCGTTGATGGATATGTGGAGCTGTGTCTCCGAGGATCTGGATTTGCTTGGATCTGGTCATAGTTCGTCTACGTTCGCGTGTCTTCAGGTTGCATCCTTCCAATCTATTCTTCAACGGCGACGGTTGCTATTCTGGTGTGCTGGTCATATGGGCGCTTAGCATGACGACTTCCCGACTGTCTACTACAACAACTATTGTCCAGCTCTGGCGAGGGAGGGGCGATGACAGCAGTACGCTTTAGGCTTGCTTCAATGCTTGTAGTCGTCGCTAGGTGGTTTACGGATCTGGATGTAATTTTTATTATTTTTTATGTTTGTTGTACTGCCATGATTGAAGATGAATATATAAAAAAATCCAAAAAAAGATGTACACTACTCTAGGTAAGGGCATCTCCAGCGCAGACCCCCAAACACCGAATTCGTCCGCGGACCGGTGGAGAGGGGGACCAATACATGGACACTGATGTGGGACCAAAGGAGACAAATTGCATGCAAACCAGATGATTTTCATATAAACCGGACGAAAACACTTATATTTCAGACATATTTGAACTAAAATATAGCTGACTAGGCTAGACTATTCTAACATAGTCTATGATCGGCCTTCTCGACGCCCGTTTCCCACCCCATATCTTCCCTATGTCCAGCAACAAGCTCACGGAAACGCTGTGAGCCCTAGAGAATATGCTTCGGCGGGAGGGGGAGAATAACATCCGCCTCCATGAAGCCCAAATCAGTGGTTGGTTTTAGAACGATGGAAGACGGTGATGGTGGCATATGCCTTCACGACTGGGCAAGACGCCGGCTATGAGGCCCGGCGCAACGGCGTGGTGGCCTTTTTGGGACCCAAGCGGCGGTGGCCGCCTTTGGTCTACTCATCCTCGCTGCCAGTGGTGCCCACGGACATGATGGCTTCATCATCATGGCAGCAGGGCGCGACCGACACGGAGCTAGCAGTGTCGTCTGTGCCGTTGTAAACTTGCGTCAGCGCCTCGTCAATCTCCGCATAGGAGGCTTCTTTCTCTGCCCCAAGATGCGATGCCGCATTTGCTCGTGGTAGATTTCGCGGGTGGCGCAGTAGGACAGGAGCAAAGCCTCCTGCTCATGCACGTCCACGTCAACCATGATGACTATGTCATCGACTTGCTCCTATGCGTGCCACTGCTTGGCCGCCACGATGCCCTTGTCATCCTCTCTGCCTCGCCCATGGTGATGCCGGCTGGACCAGCGATGGGGGTGGCGTCGGCATTTCCTACGTTGGCTCGTGAGCGTCGCAGCCATCCAGAGAGCTCGCTGGAAAGCCAGCATGTATCCGGCTAGCTCAATGGGCCAGCCATCTAGCAGCAATGCCGGAGAGCTCCTTATTCTGCTCGCCAGTGATGTCGTGTCACGGGGCTTCAGAGCTCGAGGCCATGGCGGGTGCATAGAGGAGATGGAGAGCAGAGTTGTGGTGCAGCTTTTGCCCAAAGCCTGGCCACATTTAAATAGCAGGCAGATCCCATGTCGCTCGGGGCGTCGGAGTAGGTTTCTCGGCTGACGCGCCGGTTTAATGGAGGAAGGCAGGGAGGGCAGATGTCGCTTCAATGTGGAGAGAAGGCGCATGCAGCGGGCGGCGATGTCGGTCGGTGCACCGCTTCACTGCTGGCTCCAGAGAGGTTGTGTCCACTTTGGGCATGTATGAATGCGGCGCTGACTGCTACGGGTGAGAAAGCGCACGGCACGGGAGAGTGTTTTGGGTGGGCCAATTTGTCAGAGGCGTCGATGGCAGCGGTCCGAACTCCCTCAAACCCCTCCCCCCCCCCCCCCCCCCCCCCCCCGCGGGTTTGCGAGAAAAATGAAGTTTGCACTGGCGGACGAATATATGACCCCGTTAGATGGCAAAACATGTTTCGACCGCACGGTCCGGACGTGTGCGGTCTGAGGGTCTATGTTGGAGATATCCTAATGTTGCATATTTGCAAGTGTGTTTGTCATCATTTTTATGATCTCTGTTACTTTTTACTGTGATTTTTCATACTTTTTTTGCAGGACATTTTTACTGTGATAAGTAGAGCCTACTTCTAGCAGTAGGCAGCAAGGAAGAAAGCTAGGAGGTAAATATGTGATGTTCATTGAGACGTAGCCAAAGAGCCGCAAGCATATCATACTTTGACACATGTATTCACAAACACAATGAATCGTTGACAAATGTTGCTATCCATCGGGTTGAGTGGAGCTGAATCACAGTCTAGTTCATTTCACTAGAGTAGCAAAATCTCTAATATTTTGATTTCCCTTTTAAGATAAAATGATATATTCTTGTATCTGAAAATGTTGTCATAATTTGTTTCATGATTTTCACTGTTGGCGCAAAAAACTTAACAGCTAATTAGTGTTAATATATCATTTAAAATATTTTTGACTTTCCTAAATCTTCTCGCACCAACAATCTTATGGTGTCTATGTTTTCATCAGGATGTTCTTGAAATTATCATCATTTTCTCTTTGTTCGTTGTTAGCTATAGTCACTCGCAATTAGTGCGTAAAGTGTCAACGTCCTTACACAACAGTGAGCACGGTTAACCACCTAAGAGCATCTCCAGCTGTTGTTCCCAAGGGGTGCGTAAAATCGCCGCCAGGGGCAAGCCGACGCTAAAAATCGGCGTGGGGGCTTTCGGGTTCCCAGCCGCCGGCCCCCAGAAGACAGTTTTTGAAAAAGGAATTCGGCTAAAGTTCGGCAAACTGGACAAATATTCGGCTAAAGTTCGGAGAACATGACATTATATAACAAAGTTTTTTTTTAAAACGGCCGCAACTACAACTACGGGTCAAAGAATGCGTTGAGCGCGGTGAAGTCGCCGACGTCACAGCGATCCTCGCCGCCGTCCTCGTCGGCCTTCTCCTCCTTGACACGGCCGCCCCTGCTGGACCCCTGCCCGGTGTCACCCTAGCGGGCCGATGGAGGCGGCGCGTCAACAACGGCGATGACGACACCTCCCTCATCGCGGCCACGGCGCCGAGCGGTGAACTACTCGTAGGCGCGGCACTGCTGCTCCAGCTCTGTCCGCGCCCAGTCTTGACGCGCCCACTTCAAAGCCACCGCATCGTCGAGCTCCTCCTTGACGCCGCCGGCGAGCCCTGGCTCCGCCTTCACGATGGCGAGACCCGGCTCCGTCTTCACGGCGGCGAGCCCCGGCTTCGTCTTCGGTTTGACGTAGCGTGGAGGAGCCGAGGAGGAGGCGCGCTCGCCGCCCTCGTTAATGACGATGCCCATGTTGCGGGTGCGTTGTCCGAGCGGTGTCTCCGCTGCGGGCTCGGCCTTGATGCCGAACACCGCCGGCGAGCCGGAGGAGTGGGAAGAGGAGCGGGAGGAGGAGTGGGAGGAGGAAGACGAGGAGGAGCCGAACCTCCTAGGCATCCATTGCCCGACGCTCCTGCGGGGAACCGGGGCGGCAGCCGCGGCAGGGTATGCTAGCGGCAGGTCGTTGCCGCCCTCGAGGTACTGGAGAACCTCGTGGAGCGTGCAGCCGGGGGTGCCCCACCATAGGCGACGCCCCTCACTGTTCTTGATGCCCCCACCACCGGTTCCCCGTTGGTGGATGCCAGCCGCTGCGCTTGCCGACGCTGGAAGTACGCCACCCACGACTCGTGGTTATCGGCGGCGTACTGCGGGAGGGTGCGCTATCTCTCCGTCAGCGACGCCCGCACGCGGTCGACCTCGGTGGCGAAGAGGTCGGGGCGCACGTCGACGTAGGGCACCGGGGGAATGGGGACGCCACCAACACTGAGCCTCCACCCTGTTGGCCCTGCGTGCATGTCCGGTGGTGCCGGGATGTTCGCCTCAAAGAACAGATACGCCTCGCGTCGAAGCCGTTAGCCGCCGCCCATCTCTGGGGAAGCACTCGGCCATCATTGCGGATGGGCTTGGGGAGAGAGGGGAGGAACGTCAGCGGTGGCTGCGCACGGGGAGAGAGGCAGAGCTCGGTGGCGGCTGTGGGGGGTGATGGCAGCTAGAACTACGTCGGTATTTCCCCGAAGAGGGAGGGATGATGTAGCATAGCGACTGAGGGAGTCCTGGATTAGGGGGGTGTTCGGGTAGCCGGACTATACCTTCAGCCGGACTCCTGGACTATGAAGATACAAGATTGAAGACTCCGTCCCGTGTCTGAAAGGGACTTTCCTTGGCGTGGAAAGCAAGCTTGGCGATGCGGATATGAAGATATCATACCATTGTAACCGACTCTATGTAACCCTAACCCTATCCAATGTCTATATAAACCATAGGGTTTTAGTCCGTAGGACAACGTACACATCAACAATCATACCATAGGCTAGCTTCTAGGGTTTAGCCTCCTCGATCTCATGGTAGATCTACTCTTGTACTACCCATATCATCAATATTAATCAAGCAGGACGTAGGGTTTTACCTCCATCGAGAGGGCCCGAACCTGGGTAAAACTTCGTGTCCCTTGCCTCCTGTTACCACCCGGCCTAGACGCACAGTTCGGGACCCCCTACCCGAGATCTGCCGGTTTTGACACCGACATTGGTGCTTTCATTGAGAGTTCCTCTGTGTTATCGCCATCAGGAAGGATGCCTCGCCCCGTCTTTAAAGACGGCACCGTTGCTAATGGAGCTTTGGCTGTCGGCCAAACCCTCCGGCTAGGTGGTTTTCTTATGACCGCCTGTTCGGCTTCTGCGCCGACGATAACCTCTCGAGCCATCGAAAACAATCTTCATGTCAGCTCAGAACTTGCCGAGCAGTTAGATCCAATGGAGCTTTCCTCCATAAATGAGCTCTTGGATCGCTTTGCCGCCCTGGGAGTCGCTACGGATTACGACCAGATCGGGCCTAAAACCGATCTGAGAGAGATTAACTCTCCCCAAGTCACCCATCATGTTGCCGTGGTAGAGGGACAGTGCGGCGACCCTTCATCTATCTTAAGGACTCGCTACGTCCGGATTCCCGATCCCTCCAAGCCGGATACCCGCGGAGGGGAGGATATCACTCAAGACCCGAACTTAGAGTCAGGCAACGGGCTGGATTCATTAGACAACATCCAGGAATCCAAATTTTTGAGTTCGGGAATTCCTCGGCCTCTGAGCCTTAGATGGGGTGAGGCTTCGGATTTAATTCCACCCACCCACCCCAATATAAGTGATCTATCCAAAATCAGGCAAGAACCCGATGAAACAGTACATCATTACTGGGCCAGATTCCTCTTAGTTAAGAACAGGCTAAGGGACTGCCGTGAGGAAGACGCAATCTCAATCTTCTGCGATAATTGCACGGACAAGGGAATACTCAACGCCATAAGTCGCCGTGATATTACACGCTTCGCTGACTTGGCGTCCATTGTACGAAAGTACTGTGCGATGGAAAGCGCCTGGAAAACCGAAATAAAATTTTGGGACAATCCGGCCCTGAATACAAACCCAGTCCGAAATAAAAGGGTGCATCATCACCAGTCACCCGGGTCAAGCACTAAAAAGCAAAAACCCTCTACAGGGCATGGAACCGTACTGGAAGGATGGCTTAATGAACCCTATAAAATACATAGTACAGAGGACGCCACACCAACTCATAGCCTCAGAGCATGTTGGATACTCCGGCAGGTGGCCAAAATTGGCGAAAATCTCCTAATTCCGGAGGCCATAGAAAGCCACCCCAGAGACACCAATACGGTATTAACAGTCTTCGAGACTTTCGCATCAAATAATATGCAAAAAAGGACACTCGCAGCCTTGCCGAAGTCTACCAAGTAGCAACAATAAACCCATGGAGTGACACGGCTATTACCTTTAACGCCAGTGATGAACCTAAATTCCGAACAGCCCGAGCACCAGCCGCATTGGTCCTCAGTCCAATAGTGGACGGCTTTCGTCTTACCAAGGTACTCATGGATGGCGGCAGCGGATTGAACCTCATTTATGAGGAGACCCTTCAAAAAATGGAGCTGATTGCGCTGCGCTCTACGGTGAATAGGGACGATGTGGTACTCGACAAAAGATCCAAGTCCACCTCCTTTAAACCGGTGGACGAAATAGTCAAATTCCAAGTCCATCCAGCGAACCCCAATAAAACAGCTTCCATCGGGGCACAGTTAAACCCTGATGTCGACGCCGCATTGCGAGAGTTCCTACGAGAGAACTGGGACATTTTTGCCTGGCACCCTTCAGACATGCCAGGAATCCCACGCAAGCTGGCCGAGCACAGCTTAAATATCCAAACAGGATTCAAACCTGTCAAACAGGCTCTTCGGTGTTTTTCCGAACCTAAGAGACGGGCCATGGGAGAGGAGCTAGCAAAGCTATTGGAGGCCGGATTCATCAGAGATATAAAACATCCGGACTGGCTAGCAAACCTGGTGATGGTACCAAAGAAGGACAAATCCTGGCGCTTGTGTGTCGATTTTAAAGACCTTGACAAGGCTTTCCCAAAGGATCCCTTCCCCCTCCCCCACATCGATCAAATTATCGATGCTACCGCAGGACACGATTTGTTGTGTTTCCTCGATGCGTATTCTGGCTACCATCAAATCAAGATGGCAGAATCAGACCAAGCCGCAACGGCATTTATCACACCATACGGGCCATTCTGCTTCAACACGATGCCCTTCGGGCTCAAAAACACCGGCGCAACATATCAGCGCATGATTCAGACATGTCTGGCAAGCCAGATCGGCAAAACAGTGGAGGCATATGTAGATGATGTGGTCGTCAAAACAAGACATGTTGAATCTCTAGTAGACGACTTGAGGCTCACATTTGATAACCTCCGAACATACGACATCAAACTCAACCAGGAAAAATGCGTTTTCGGCGTTCCAGCCGGAAAGCTCTTGGGCTTCATTGTATCCGGTAGAGGAATTGAAGAAAATCCAGCTAAGATCCAAGCTCTGTCACAACTGGATATCCCAAAGGACCTCAAACAAATACAAAAGTTAACCGGATGTGTGGCGGCTCTAAACCGCTTTATCTCCCGCTTGGGAGAAAAGGCCCTACCACTTTACCGCCTCCTTCGGCGCACCGAACACTTCAAATGGACGGATGCAGCCACGGCCGGACTCGACGAAATAAAAGCCATACTGGCAACAAACCCAGTCCTGGCCGCGCCAAACATCGGTGAACCAATTCTATTATACATTGCGGCAACACATCACGTTGTAAGCGCAGTGCTCGTCATCGAACAAGAAGCGGACGGACACAAATTCCCCCTTCAAAAGTCGGTCTATTATGTGTCCACTGTCCTCACTCCCTGCAAATCACGCTACCCGCATTATCAAAAGATTGCGTATGTGGTATTCATGGCATCCCAGAAGCTACGACACTACTTTCAAGAGTGTTCAATAACAGTAGCCTCGGAAGTACCACTTAACGATATTATAAACAACCGTGACGCAACGGGCCGGATTGCAAAATGGGCCATTGAGCTCCTCCCGTTCGACATAACTTATAAGCCACGACGAGCCATTAAGTCGCAAGTCTTGGCCGACTTCGTCGCAGAATGGACGGAGGCCGAACTCCCTAAAGAGTACGGCACATATTCAAATTGGATCATGCATTTCGACGGCTCCAAGATGTTGGCCGGACTGGGGGCTGGCGTCGTTTTGACGTCCCCCACAGGAGACACAGTTCAATACGTACTACAGATTATGTACACGGACTCCAACAACGCAGCCGAATATGAGGCCCTTTTACATGGTCTCCAGATGGCAGTATCCATGGCCATCCAACGCCTAGAGGTGCGCGGGGACTCGAACCTCGCAATATCCTAAATAAATGGAGACTTCGATGCCAAGGATCCAAAAAGGGCAGCTTACCGCAATGTCGTCCTAAAAATGTCAGCTTGGTTCGAGGGGCTTGAATTTCACCATATAGCCCGGGAAAATAATCAGGCGGCAGATGTCCTGGCACGCATCGGTGCAAAACGCGATGTAGTCCCCCCCAACATCTTCTTGGAAAGGTTGTTCAAGCCATCCGTAGTATGGGAAGGGGAGCCGAACAATAACAGCCCGGACTCAACCGCACTGCCCGACACCGAACATTCTGACACAATCGGAGGCTCTGCCAATGAAATGACACCTTCAGCCCACATAATAATGGTCGTTATCGCCTCGTGGACAGAACCATTCCTCGCCTACCTTACTAGGCAGGAACTCCCCGAGGACCAAAATGAGGCACGCTGCATAGTGCGGCGATCCAAAGCCTACAGAGTCCACGAGGGAGAGCATTATAAGAAAAGCACTACCAGAGTCCTTCAAAGGTCCATCTCCGAAGAGGAGGGGCGGAACCTCCTGGCTGAAATTCATGCCGGACTTGGCGGTCATCACGCTGTAGCTCGGTCCCTTGTAAGCAAGGCCTTCCGTACAGGCTTTTATTGGCCGACGGCCCGGGCAGACGCTCAGGACTTAGTCCAATGATGCACCGGTTGCCAGCTCTTTGCAAACCAAAGCCATATGCCACCCACAGCCCTCCAAACTATCCCCATTACTTGGCCCTTCGCGGTCTGGGGGCTTGATATGGTTGGACCCCCTTAAAGGCGGAACCCACAAGCAAAAATACTTACTGGTCATTGTCGGTGTCAAAACCGGCGGATCTCGGGTAGGGGGTCCCGAACTATGCGTCTAGGCCGGATGGTAACAGGAGGCAAGGGACACGAAGTTTTACCCAGGTTCGGGCCCTCTCGATGGAGGTAAAACCCTATGTCTTGCTTGATTAATATTGATGATATTGGTAGTACAAGAGTAGATCTACCACGAGATCGAGGAGGCTAAACCCTAGAAGCTAGCCTATGGTATGATTGTTGATGTGTACGTTGTCCTACAGACTAAAACCCTCCGGTTTATATAGACACCGGAGAGGGTTAGGGTTACACAAAGTCGGTTACAATGGTAGGAGATCTTCATATCCGTATCGCCAAGCTTGCCTTCCATGCCAAGGAAAGTCCCTTCCGAACACGGGACGGAGTCTTCAATCTTGTATCTTCATAGTCCAGGAGTCCGGCTGAAGGTATAGTCCAGCTATCCGAACACCCCCTAATCCAGCCCCTGAACCAGGCTTCAATGACGACGAGTCCGGCGCGCAGATTGTCTTCGGCATTGCAAGGCGGGTTCCTCCTCCAAGTACTTCATAGAAGATTTTGAACACGAAGATAGTGTCCGCCTCTGCAAAATAAGTTTCCACATATTGCCATAGAGAGAATAATATTTACACCAATCTAATCTGCTGACGTATTCCGTAGCGTGTCACACCACGGCCAAGCCTTTATCCGAGTCGCTTCATTATCTCACCTCAGCGCGTCATGCGAGGCGGTTTCCTTGGCACGTCTTGTTAAAGCAGAGATCGTGTCCCCTTATCCCAGGATTCTCATCAATATGGGCGTGGGTAACCCAACCGCGCCATTGATTACGGCGCTTGAAGATAAGCAAGTTTTACCAGGCTGGTGGGGACATGTAGTTGCGTCCTATATAAGGGGATAAGGATCCACCTTTCCACCTACGCCTTCTTCCTCCTTCGCCTATCCATTCTTGCGCACTCGAGCTCCAGCGCCCAAGTCCGCACTCCCCACCTCAACCTTCTCCAGCCATGTCCGGAGCGGGAGGCAAGTGGATGGTCTCCTCCGTCACGGAGGGACATATCAAAAAGCTGAGGAAGGCCGGATATCTATCTAACGACATCGCGTACCGGCTCCCCGAAAAGGGGCAGCTCATCCCCACCCCTAGGCCCCATGAGAGGGTGGTGTTCCTCCCCCATTTCCTCCGTGGACTGGGCTTCCCTCTCCACCCATTTGTCCGGGGGCTCATGTTCTACTACGGCCTGGATTTCCACGATCTGGCCCCGAACTTCGTCCTCAACATCTCGGCGTTTATCGTCGTGTGCGAGGCCTTCCTCCGCATCCGCCCCCATTTCGGCCTATGGCTCAAGACTTTCAACGTCAAGCCAAAGGTGGTGCGCGGCAACCAGGCGGAGTGCGGAGGCGCCATGGTGGGCAAGATGGCCAACGTCCTATGGCTCGAGGGCTCCTTTGTGGAGACCCTGAAGGGGTGGCAATCGGGGTGGTTTTACATCACCGAGCCACGCGATGCAGAATGGGTCGCACCCCCGAGTTCCGATCCGGACCCCCTACGCGGCTCACCTCCTGGAAGGAGACGGGCCTGTCTTGGGGTAAAAAAGGAGAGCTGACCGGACTCCAAACATGCATCCAAACCCTGGCGGACAAGAAGCTCAAACTTGTCAACGTAGTCCAGGTTATGCTCATCCGCCTGATCCTCCCGTGTCAACAACGGGCTTTCAACCTGTGGGAGTTCGACCCGGCGCGGCACCAAACTCTGAGCAGGCTCTTCGACACAATGTACGAAGATGCCTGGAAGGTGCTTTTCAAAGGCGCCGAGGCTCCCGCATCCACTACCGAGGATCGCGGATTCAGTGCGCAGCGTCACGCCCTCGTGGTAAGCTATTTTTTCCTTTTACAGGGTATCAGTTCTTCATAGTTTGACTCCATGCGGGATCTAAGCTCCCTTACATTTGACAGGATTGGCAGGTGACGTCCAGACAGATCAACTGTCTGGCTCCTTTGCCCGAAGGCCCAGCGGACGCTCGCTTGGCGAAGCTGCTGGTTCCGGCACCCTATGTGGTGCCGGAGAAGAAGGCCACGAAAAAGGCCGCGGGGACTCGAAAGAGTGCCCGGCGCCAGGAGGTGTCGGATCCATCATATGATGGTTCCGAGGCGCATTCCTCCCGTGAAGATGAGGAGGAAGAAGAGGAGAGCTCTCCCCCTCCAGCGGGAGTAGAGAAGAAAAGGAAGGCCGCCCTCTCTGTGGAGGCCGGAGGGTCCAAGAAGGGGAAAACCCTTACTCCGGACTACTCCACCGACACCGACGGCGGAGAGGAGTGGCAGCCCAGGGCCAAGCCCCTGGCAAAATCGTAAGTATCCGGATACCAGAGTAATTCATAGTATTTGTTTATTGCACAGCTTTCCCTTACGTCGAATATGTTTATGCAGCCCACCCAAAGACCGGCTCGACGCGTCGTCGAGCGGCTCACTGGATTCGTTGGATGTGAACTCGCTTTCGACGGCTTCCTCCGCCCGCCCTACGGACGACACCGAAGTGTTGTCCTAGCAGGTTCCAAGCCGGGAGGAGGTGGTCCTGGAGGCGTCGCAAGGCGACCTCCCGGACTCCAGGAGTAAAGGGGATGAAACCCCTCAGGGCTCCAAGTCCGGCTCTAGGCCGGACACCGCTCCGGAACCTTCAAAGGTTCCAGAGTCCGGCGGGGGACCTCCTTCCAAGAGGAGCAAGTCCACCGTGCCGGCGGCCCCCGTCCAACCGGAGGCGCCGGACAATATGTTGGAGGCGCTCCAAGGCACCTCCATCGACGAGGAGCACCGCGCTATTATGAGTGCGGTGGTCCAGAAGGTTCAGTCCGCCAAGAGCGGACTGACTGAAGCTTGTACTAGCCTTTTGACAGGCTTTGAGGTAAGTAAAGAATGTGTAAATAATAGTACCGCATAGACAGTAGCCCCTGATGCACTGTTTGGCGTTCGGGAAGAAAAGCCGAATAGAGGATAAAATAGAATTCGCATGAGTCTAACAAAAATGAGTCAATATGCATATGCAGGCTTCCCTACTTGCGTCCGCCGCACTGACTGCGGAAGTGGACACGCTAAAGCAGAACCTCGAGCGGTCCGAGCAAGAGCTCGGGCGTGCCAAGAAGCAGCTCGAGGACAATGAAGGTAAGAAATACCATGTAAATATATATAAAAAGGTGCAATTGCAAAGAATGACAGGATTATCGTGGCTATTTTAGGGGCCACATCTGAAGTGGCGACCCTTAAGCAGGCGTTGGTCGAGGCCGAGAACAGGGCAGCCTCGGAGCGCACCGAGCGGGAGAAGTATGAGGCCGAGGTTGGCAAGGTGCGGCAAGAGCTCCAGGCTCTCATGGAAAAACATGAGATTTTGGAGCTTGACTCAAAGACGCGAGCGTCCGAGCTCGCGGTGGCTATTGAAAACGCCAAGTCTGCCAAGGCCTAATCCCAGAAGACCCTCCAGGAGTTGGATGAGTTTAAGAAGATAGCGGCGGGTAAAGCATTCTTTATGCAAAGCAAACACATAAACGTGAGTTACTTGTTACTTACCCGAATCCGGAGCTCTCCAGGAGCGTTCGCAGATCTTCCCTGGAGTGTATCCGATGCCGCCGCATTCTACCAAGCCGAGGAGGGCAGCTCGACAGTGAAGGTGTTCTGGTCTCAGTATACTGAGGCCGGACACCCCGTGCCCCTGAGCGACCAGCTGAAGCAACTGGTTGAGCTCCACAAGGCGGCCGAACAGGCCATGAAGGGCCTCATTGTTCGGTTGTGGCCTGGAGGGGCTCTGCCTGGGAGCTATTTCGGGCTGGTGCGGCGGTTGCTGGAGGCCTGTCCAAGGCTCGAAGTCATCAACCGCTCCGTCTGCATTGAAGGTGCCCGTAGGGCCCTTGCCCGTGCTAAGGTGCACTGGGGCAAGCTGGATGCTGAGAAGCTGGTGAAGGACGGGTCACCGCCAGGGAAAGAGCATCGCAAGCCCGAGAATTACTATAAGGATGTTCTGAAGGGTGCCCGCCTTGTGGCGGATGAATGTTCTAGGGATGTAATGTTTGAGTGAAACTTGCTCGTTTTGTCCTATGCACTGAAAACTTGTTTATATGTGCTAAGCAATGCTGTTGGAATTTAAAATATTACCTTCTGTGCGGCTGTTTATCAATTCTGAGAGATGGCGAGTCATCGGCTTCTGCCCCCGTGCCACTAGTGCTAGGGTGTTCGGGGATAAACCTGAGCGCTCTTTTTCCCATGTTTGGGTCCTTCGAGGAAGGCGCTCAGCCCAACGAACAAGGCAATCGGACTATAATGCGTGAACACTCTCACTTAGCCATAGAATTCTATAATTTTAAATTTCGGTGAAGCCCCTGGTATTCGGAAGACCGAGTTCGGGGCGCTATCCACGCCTTGGCCGGACAGAGCCGGCTCCTCGCCCTAAGCGGCATAAGTCTTTAGGGACTCGAAAAACCTCTCGAACAGCGACCGGCTCTCGCTTCATCATGACAGTCAATTTTAGCTTTCTCCACTGAGGTGCTCGACCCAGCTCAACTGGGGCACAATCGCAGTGGTTCTCCTACTGCTACCTTAGCCTATATAGCGGAACTTAAGGCACCAAAACATAGGAGCCGGGCAAACCCAACTATTGACCCAAGACATGATTCAGAGCCGATGCATATAATGCTATAAGTTCGGGTGCCGCACTTGTTAAAGTGTTCGGACTTCTCACACCATATTGAGGGGTACTAAAGCCCCTGGCGTATTTTGGCCGTACCAACGTGTACGGGTGCAACATGTCGTTAAGGAACATACATAAAAAAAGAAAAAAGGTAATGCAAAAATAGACGAAAGCTATGCATTGTTTATTAAAAAGGGTTGCGATCAAAGCAGAACGATACAAATAATGCGATAAGTGGAAGGTTGGACTAGTTAACATGTCCGTTCTAGGGGCAAGCTACGGAATAATATGCGGAACAGGTATACTGCTCGTGATAGAGACCACCTGGGAGTTCCGTACTACAGCGTGGCTTGTCTGCTTCCCTGGTTCTTGCATCGTTTGTGCGGCAATTGAACTGCCGAATAGGCCTTCCGAAGGATGGAGTCCTGAAAGTAAGAGAAAAATAAAAAATCGGCAGCCCCTGGTATGGTTTAAGCCGTATTTTTGGGCGTGCCGTGATGGTGCCCCTCCCCTGTACCCATGGTATCTCTAGGGCGTAGTTATGGACGCGAAGTACTGGCGTCGCCTTTTTGCAAGGGTTGGAGTTGGGGCCGCATTGCTACGCCTACTCGGATCATGCCAGGCGGTCTTGTTGTAGGTTATGCCGGGCGCGCTTGACGGTGTCTGGTCGTTTAGTGGCCGGACTGGAGAACTGCCTGGAGAGGCTGCTTTGTACTTCCGCTGCAAGGGCCGCCGTGTGCTCCTCCGTTCAGAGGGAGCGTTTGGTGTTTCCATTGACCGTAATTACTCCTCGAGGGCCCGGCATCTTGAGCTTAAGGTATGCGTAGTGCGGTACCGCATTGAACTTAGCGAATGCGGTTCGCCCGAGCAGTGCGTGATAACCACTGCGAAACGGGACTATGTCGAAGATTAACTCCTCGCTTCGGAAATTATCCGGAGATCCGAAGACCACTTCAAGTGTAATTGAGCCTGTACAGTTGGCCTCCACACCTGGTATTACGCCTTTAAAGGTTGTTTTGGTGGGTTTAATCCTCGAGGGATCTATGCCCATTTTCCGCACTGTATCCTGGTAAAGCAGGTTCAGGCTGCTGCCGCTGTCCATAAGGACTCTAGTGAGATGAAATCCATCAATGATTGGGTCTAGGACCAATCCGGCGAATCTGCCATGACGGATGCTAGTGGGATGGTCCCTTCGATCAAAGGTGATCGGGCAGGAGGACCATGGGTTGAACTTTGGGGCGACTGGCTCTACCGCGTATACGTCCCTTAACGCGCGCTTCCGCTCCCTTTTGGGGACGTGGGTTGCGTATATCATGTTCACCGTCCGCACTTGTGGGGGAAAACCCTTCTGTCCACTATTGTTCGGTGGCCGGGGCTCCTCGTCGTCATCGCTATGAAGCCCCTTGTCTTCATTTTCGGTGTTTTACTTGCCTGTCTGGTTGAACACCCAACAATCCCTGTTAGTGTGATTGGCCGGCTTTTCAGGGGTGCCATGTATCTGGCACAAGTGGTCGAGTATTCGGTCCAAACTGGATGGCCCCCTAGGATTCCTTTTGAATGGCTTTTTCAGTTGACCGGATTTAGAGCATCTGAATCCGGCATTAGCTGCCGTATCCTCAGCATTGTCACCGTTAATGCGGCGCTTCTGCTTGTTGCGACGCGACCTGCCATGTCCCTGGTGTCCGAATTACCAGGGTTTTTGGTCATATTGTTGCTACGAGCAAGCCAGCTGTCTTCTCCAGTGCAAAAACGGGTCATGAGTGTCGTGAGTGCTGCCATAGATTTCGGCTTTTCCTGTCCAAGGTGCCGGGCCAGCCACTCGTCACGGATATTATGCTTGAAGGCTGCTAGGGCCTCAGCGTCCAGACAGTCGACTATTTGATTTTTCTTTGTTAGGAACCATGTCCAGAATTGCCTGGCCGATTCCTCTGGCTGCTGAATTACGTGACTTAGGTCATCGGTGTCTGGGAGTCGCACATAAGTGCCCTGGAAATTGTCGAGGAATGCGGCTTCCAGGTCCTCCCAACAACTGATTGATCTTGTTGGCAAGCTGTTAAGCCAATGCCGAGCTGGTCCTTTAAGCTTGAGTGGGAGGTATTTGATGGCATGGAAATCATCGCCGCGGGCCATGTGGATATGAAGGAGATAATCCTCAGTCCAGACCGCGGGATCTGTTGTGCCATCATATGATTCGATGTTTACGGGTTTGAAACCCTCCGGGATTTGATGATCCATTATTTCGTCTGTAAAGCAGAGTGGGTGTGCGGCGCCTCTGTACTGGGCTATATCATGACGTAGCTCCAATGAGCTTTGTCTACTGTGTTCGGCCCCACCGAATTTGTGGCCAGCATGACGGTTACCGTCTCGAGCCGTGGGGCGCCCACGCGATCCGTAGATCGATCTTGTTTGCCCTGCCTTGTCCTCCAACATGTCTCGTAAGTTCGGTGCATATTCCCGTGTCTTGGTACGGGGTGCGGCTTGAGTTGAGGGCCAAGAGGCCTCTCTGTCGCGACCATGAGGTGGCCGATCGGCCGCATCAAGTTCTTCCTCCTCTAATCGGGGTAGCAACCTGCGCTTTGGGTAGCTCTTGGAGGGGCGTTTGAGTATATGCTCTTTGGCCGCAAGGACTTCAGTCCATCTGTCGACTAGCAAATCTTGATCAGCTCTAAGTTGTTGCTGTTTTTTCTTGAGGCTTCTTGCCGTGGCCATAAGCCTGCGTTGAAAACGCTTTTGCTCGACGGGATCCTCTGGCACGACGAATTCATCGTCGTCGAGGCTTGCCTCGTCTTCGGAGGGAGGCATATAATTATCGTCCTCGACCTCTCTGTCTGCGGCTCTATCATTAGGGCTGGTTTCTCCATCCTCCTGTGCTAAATCTTGCTGGAGGGGGTTTTCTTCGACGCTTTCTGGAGTATTATTATCTCCCGTGCTGGAATCACCTTGTTTGTTTTGGCGGGATTTTGAGCGGCGCCTCTGACGCCGGCGCTTAGGCTGTTTCTTGGAGGGGTCATCCTCCGTTGTTCCATCGCCATCTCCCTCTTTTGGGGTGTCCACCATGTATATGTCATACGATGAGGTGGCTTTACAGGGCCTAGTAGGCGCTGGTTCTTCATCATCTCCTTCATCGGCGTCCATACCGTCGATGTCTTCGGAGTCGAAGTCGAGCATGTCGGTTAAGTCATCGACAGTGGCTACAAAGTGGGTGGTGGGTGGGCTTTGAATTTCTTCATCGTCCGTACCCAAACCTTGCTAACCGTAGTCCGGCCAGGGCTCTCCTGATAAAGAGAGAGACTTCAATGACTTCAGGATATCGCCAAAAGGCGAGTGCTGAAAGATGTCCGCGGCAGTGAACTCCATGATCGGCGCCCAATCGGATTCGATCGGTAGGCGTGCGGAGGGTTTGGAGTCCGGAGAGGAGTCCAGCTCCTTGGAGTCACGAGTCTCGCAGAGTATGGGGCCGGTGCTTGGCTCAATCGCCGTTGGGGTCGCAGCCCCCGAGGTGGCGTCCAACCGCCCATCCTCGATCGGCGCAGTTGGCTCCGAATTAAGGGTCGGAGCCGATGCGGGTGCGGCCTCCAGGGCACTGTTGGCGGCAGAGCTAGATCGTGCTCGTCATGATAGTGCGGCACGCTCGGCAGTGGCTCGAATCCATCGAAGATAAAGTCCCCGCGGATGTCAGCCGTGTAGTTTAAACTTCCAAATCTGACCTGACGGCCGGGGGCGTAACTTTTGATCTGCTCCAGACGGCCAAGCGAATTGGCCCGCGGTGCGAAGCCGCCGAAAACGAAGATCTGTCCGGGGAGGAAGGTCTCACCCTGGACTGCATCGCTATTGATGATCGTAGGAGCCATCGAGCCTGATGGCGACGACACAGAGGAACTCTCAATGAAAGCACCAATGTCGGTGTCAAAACCAGCGGATCTCGGGTAGGGGGTCCCGAACTGTGCGTCTAGGCCGGTTGGTAACAGGAGGCAAGGGACACGAAGTTTTACCCAGGTTTGGGCCCTCTCGATGGAGGTAAAACCCTACGTCCTGCTTGATTAATATTGATGATATGGGTAGTACAAGAGTAGATCTACCACGAGATCGAGGAGGCTAAACCCTCGAAGCTAGCCTATGGTATGATTGTTGATGTGTACGTTGTCCTACGGACTAAAACCCACCGGTTTATATAGACACCGGAGAGGGTTAGGGTTACACAAAGTCGGTTACAATGGTAGGAGATCTTCATATCCGTATAGCCAAGCTTGCCTTCCACGCCAAGGAAAGTCCCTTCCGGACACGGGACGGAGTCTTCAATCTTGTATCTTCATAGTCCAGGAGTCCGGCTGAAGGTATAGTCCGGCTATCTGAACACCCCCTAATCCAGGACTCCCTCAGTCATGGTGGATAAGTTCACCAAATGGATAGAAGCCAAGCCTGTTAAGACGGCCGAATCCGGACCGGTGATAGACTTTATATCTGGGGTTGTACACCGTTACGGCGTCCCCCACAGCATCATCACTGATAACGGCACGAACTTCACGGCCGACGAGGTAAAACTCTGGTGCAAAAACATGGGCATCAAGCTCGATTATGCTTCCGTCTATCACCCACAAACTAATGGACAGGTCGAACGTGCAAATGGTCTTATCATGAGCGGCATCAAACCCAGATTAGTGCGGTCCCTCAAGGAATCTAACATGCACTGGGTAGAGGAGCTCGACTCCGTACTCTGGGGGCTGCGGACCACGCCGAATCGCACCACCGGATAAACACCATTCTTTATGGTGTACGGCGCAGAGGCAGTTTTGCCTTGCGACATAATTCATGACTCATCTCGAGTGCGCATGTACGAAGAAAGAGAAGCCGAGCTCGATCGGCTGGACAGCTTGGATGCATTTGAGGAGGAGCATGACGTGGCAAAAGCCCGTTCCGCATTCTATCAATAGCAGGCTCGAAGATACCAAAGCAGAGAAGTACGGGCCAAAAATTACAACGTTGGCGAATTAGTTCTATGACTACCGGACAAGAAAAAGGACAAACTCAAGCCCAAGTGGGAAGGTCCCTTCATAATTGACCAAGTCCTGACTGGTGGAGCGTACCGCCTGCGGGATGCATCGGATAACCGACTCGAGCCAAACCCATGGAACGCAGCCCGTCTCCGAAGATTCTATGCCTAGCGCCGGACTCTGTGTTCGTCTCCTTCCTCTGTCCATTTTTTATATTTTCTGTCTTACATTTCTCTTCTTCTTCTCTCTCTCTCTCTTATAGCCTCTAAAGGCTCATAAAGTGACGCGCTATCCGCGCTCATTAAACCTGGGGGCTTCTTTAAACAGAAGCTTATTCACGCGGGCTTCATGCCCAACACATGTGTCACACTTCCACATGTACCTTTTATTCACCATTATATGCATCGATATGACTTAAGTTTTGGCCAAGCCGGGTTGCCTGGCTCCTGTGCTTACCCCTACGTTCCCGATTGTTCGGCTAGGTGGTAAAGGGAGCACCTCTGCGATTGTTACTGCCGGGTCAGCCGGACGTGTACCTCAGACTGGGTGAAGCCAAAAGCTAGCGTTCTTAAGGGAATACTCGGTCGGTGAACTAAAGATGATCTTTTTTTAATTTTATCTATACGCCCCCAGATGTTTTTCCTGTGTTTCTTTTCACAGCATGGACATGCACCTTAGGGCATGCCTCCCAGGGAAAGGAACCCCTAACGGAACTATTCTCCCTGGAAGATGTTTCTTACTAACCATGTAATATAACATACCTAGTCGGGCACTTGTCTGTTCACGCCCTAATGACCCCTACGCCTGGTCTCCATGCATTCCCCGGTTCCTATATAACCGCATGGGAATTCGGACGCACTCCGGACCGTCAGGTCCCGAGGCTGAAGCGAAAAGGTCGGCCATGACAAATGATCTACAATCCAGCTAGAAGGCATTATAAATGTCAATTAAATTACATAGTCATTTTGACTGGTTGTATTCCTCTTCAATACCATCTAATAGGCTGTCTAATTTACAGTCCTGCTGGGAATACTTTGCGGCCAACTCTACTTGGCCGTATACTAAGCTTACAGGGATCTCCTTCCCATCGGGTCCTACATGACCGACCTCGGCCATGTGGTTGGGGTCAGCCTTTGCGTACCGCGTCTTCAACTTCCCCGCCGAACTTTCTTTCAAAAGGTTCGTTCAAGCACTTACTAAAGATGCCACGCCAAAGCCGTTGATTCTCCTTCACGGAGTCTGACAGCTGGGCACGAACATCTTTCAGCTCGACGCCCAGCTTGGTGTTGGCATCTTGGAGATCGTTCTTCTCCCCCATCACCTTTATCGGCACCCTCTCACCAGCCTTTAGCTGGCGTAGGAGGTGTTGCCTTTCCGGATTCAATCCGGCGCCATCTGCAATTATATTTGTCAAAATCGCACCAAAGCCGTGCTTCGCAAAATACTTATCTTTCGAAGTGAATATTACCAGAGGGGGTCTCCTTAGGCTCCCCTGCCGCGGCTAGTGCGGCCTCAAGTTGGGCTTTGCACTCTTCCAGCTCCTTGGACAGTAGGGAATTCTTTTCCGTAAGAACCTGCATCACAAATGATCCTTAAATCAGTTATTCTAACTATTTCAAGTCTCGGGGGCTACTGGTATATACATATAATTACCAGAATTTTCTTACCCGTATGTCTTTTACATACTGCTCCGTGGCTCTGGCTAGACCATTTTGAGCGGCACGGAGATACGCATCTCCCGAGTTGAAGGCATCTAACGCCCCTCGGAAGAAACAAGTGTCGCGAAGAACTGCCCGGCGACGCCTATGGTTCATGGCACTCTCCACCTCAGAGTTGGTGGCAGACAACCCGTGCACATCCTCCGTCGGAGGAGCGTCTGGCGCGCGCCTTGCGTTCGCCTCCGCCTCCTGACCAGGCTTTGGAGCCTGGCTGGTGGAGGCGCGATTGGCAGCCTCTCCGGATGTAGTCCGGCGAGGTCTCTTTGTCCTGAAAAGAGTGCGAGTGTCAATATGCCTCTAAGGTATAACACCTGGGATAAGGGGGCGCGCCATACCTTTGCGCTGACGCCTCGGTCCGGACTGCACTTCTTTTCTGCCCGCGGGGCCCTACGGGCCCTCTTTGGCTTGTCGCTGCAGGTTCGGCCTTCCGCCTTAAATACCTCCCCTGCAAAGTTCGGTTGCAATCAGGAAACTGAACACGAGTGGGCGGACACCTATTCGGGGTATTGGGACTTTGATCTCAGGTACCTGGGTGGTCAGGATTAGCCCTGGGTAATCGGCCGTAATGGCCACCAAGGCATTGTCCTTGCTCAGTTGATGAAACACTCCATCAATCAGCTCCGCAGATATGTCCGAATCCTCTTGGGAGGCCGGGTCGAGGGACTGTCCTGGGTCCTCGGGTTGTAGAGGAGGGCTGCTTATTTCCTTAACAGCCCGGCGCAGTTCCTGCGTTGAAGTCGTTAGACTGAATATTTAACAATGGGAATACAAAACGGATGGACAAGTAAATACGGCCGCTTACCCAGCTTGGGGGATTGTGCATGGAGAATCCACCCTGAGGGTTGACGCGGAGAAATTCCTCCTCTTCTCCCTTATATAAAGTGGACAAGATCTTTAGTAGAGCGGCAGCTGAATCTGGCCCCTTACGGCCGTAGAGGGTGGCGTCGTCCTCCCCGTTGAAGTCCCACATGGGGTGGCTTCTATACTGAAGCAGCTGCACCCACTGCATAACGCATTCAGCCATAACCCCGATCATGGTTAGTCTGGAATGGGCTAACAATCTTATTCGGCCCATCAGGTAAATGATGTCCCTGTCACCTCCCCTCTGAGGGCTCCGTGGGCGCCAGCTTAGGCGCTTCTTTAAGGGAGCACTGTTGAATTCAGGGAGGCCGATCCGGACAGGATCCGGCAGCGGGACGTCTTCTATATAAAACCACTCCAAGGGCCAGTCTTCGGACGCCTTCTTTGGGGTTCCGGACAGATATCCGGTCCCGACGATGCGCCACACTTCTGCTCCGCCCACTTGATACATTGATCCCTTCTTGGAATGGGGCACGAGGCAAAATAGCTCCTTCCACAATCCGAAATGAGCTTCGACACCCAAGAACAGCTCGCAGAGGGCTACAAAGCCTGCGATATGCAGTACTGAGGTAGGCATGAGATTATGTAGCTGGAGGCCGTAGAACTCCAGCAACCCCTGGAGAAATGGATGGATTGGAAATCCGAGCCCCCTTATTAAGTAAGGGACGAGGCACACCCGCTCTCCTTTGGAGGGATTAGGGGCATTCTCTGCTTGCTCTCCGCCATTGTAGACGGCAAGACCGGCTCGAACCGGGACCATATAGGCCGGGGGGATAAATCCCTTGGTCTGGAGTGTCACTAGCTCGCTATGTGGGATGGAACTCTCCCAATATCTGGGCTTAGGGCTGGAAGGGCGAGGGGAGGAGTTGCGACGGCTGGCCATGGTGGAATGGACCTTTGTCGGATGCGCTCTGATGAACACTCGCGGAGGGGAGATGGTGTGGATTGGATCTAAATCCTCGTCCCCTTAAATAGGGCAGCTCATTTACGCGGCTAGAGGTGTGAATGTAAAAACATTCAGACTTTTCATATACGTTTGACACATGGGGAGCGGCCATTATTGGGTGTAGAAGCCAAGGAGCGCAACATCTACAAGAAACCGGACTTTATTCAAACAGGTACACCGAATTTGGAGGAGAACCCGCCTTGCAATGCCGAAGACAATCTGCGCGCCGGACTCAACGTCATTGAAGCCTAGTTCGGGGGCTACTGAGGGAGTCCTGGATTAGGGGGGTGTTCGGGTAGCCGGACTATACCTTCAACCGGACTCATGGACTATGAAGATACAAGATTGAAGACTCCGTCCCGTCTCTGGAAGGGACTTTCCTTGGCGTGGAAGGCAAGCTTGGCGATGCGGATATGAAGATCTCCTACCATTGTAACCGACTCTATGTAACCCTAACCCTATCCAGTGTCTATATAAACCGGAGGGTTTTAGTCTGTAGGACAACGTACACATCAACAATCATACCATAGGCTAGCTTCTAGGGTTTAGCCTCCTCGATCTCGTGGTAGATCTACTCTTGTACTACCCATATCATCAATATTAATCAAGCAAGACGTAGGGTTTTACCTCCATCGAGAGGGCCCGAACCTGGGTAAAACTTCGTGTCCCTTGCCTCCTGTTACCATCCGGCCTAGACGCGCAGTTCGGGACCCCCTACCCGAGATCCGCCGGTTTTGACACCGACAGTGATGGTAGAGTATTTTCCTCAATTATGAAACCATGGTATTGAACTAGTAGGAGAACCAAGCAACACAACATAAGCAGCACCTGCACACAAATAATAACGCCTCGCAACCCGACGTGTTAAACGGGTTGTCAATCCCTTTCTGGTAACGGCGCCAGAAACAACGAGTGACGGGAGATAAAGTTGTAAATATTGATAGATCGAACGCCAAATAAAATAAATTGCAGCAAGGTATTTTTGTATTTTTGGTTTAATAGATCTGAAAATAAAAGCAAAAAAAGTAGACCGCAAAGGCAAATATATGAGAAATATGACCAAGGGGTCATAGGTTTCACCAGTGGCTTCTCTCAAAAAAATAGCAAATGGTGGGTGAACAAATTATTCTTGGGCAATTGATAGAACTTCAAATAATTCTGACGATATCCAGGCAATGATCATTACATAGGCATCACGTCCAAGATTAGTAGACCTACTCCTGCCTGCATCTACTACTATTACTCCACACATCGACCGTTATCCAGCATGCATCTAGTGTATTAAGTGCATGGAAAAATGGAGTAATGCAATAAGAACGTTGACATGATGTAGACAAGATCTTTTTATCTATATGGCGGTAGATATAGATCTCATCTTTTTATCCTTAGTAGCAATGATACATACGTGTCGGTTCCCTTTCCGTCACTAGGATCAAGCACCGTAAGATCGAACCCACTACCGGGCACCTCTTCCCATTGCAAGATAAATAGATCGAGTTGGCCAGACAAAACCCAAATATCGGAGAATAAATACGAGGCTATAAGAGATCATGCATAAAAGAGATCAAAGAAACTCAAATACTTTCATGGATATAAAAACATTGATCCGATCATAAACTCAAAGTTCATCGATCCCAACAAACACACCGCAAAAGAGTTACATCATATGGATCTCCAAGAGACCATTGTATTGAGGATCAAGAGAAAGAGATGAAGCCATCTAGCTACTAACTACGAACCCGAAGGTCTACAAGGAACTACTCACGCATCATCGGAGAGGCACCAATGGAAGTGGTGAACCCCTCCGTGATGGTGTTTAGATTGGATCTGGTGTTTCTGGACTCTACACTGGCTAGATGAACATTTCGTCGACTCCCCTAGGGTTTTGGGAATGTTCGGGTATTTATAGAGCAAAGAGGCGGTCCGGGGGGCACCCGAGGTGGGCACAACCCACCTGGGCGCGACAGGGCCTCCTAGCGCGCCCTGGTGGGTTGTGCCCCCCTCGGGGCACCCCCAGGTGCAACCAGGGCCCATCTGCTTCCTTTTGGCCCATAAAAAATCATCATAAAGTTTAGTGCCATTTGGACTCCGTTCGATATTGATTTCCTGCGATGTAAAAACATGGAAAAAAACAGGAACTGACACTAGGCACTATGTCAATAGGTTAGTACCAAAAAATGATATAAAATGATTATAAAACATCCAAGATTGATAATAAAACAGCATGGAGCAATCAAAAATTATAGATACGTTGGAGACGTATCAGCATCCCCAAGCTTAACTCCTACTCGTCCTCGAGTAGGTAAGTGATAAAAATAGATTTTTTGATGTGGAGTGATGTTCATGAAGTCATGTCATATTCTTTTCTTTATAGCATGGACATTTGGACTTTTATGTGATTCAAAGCAATAGTCTAGTTTTGACATAATAATTTAGATACTCAAGCATATCAACGAGCAACCATGTCTTTCAAAAGGTTATCCCTAGCCCATCATGCTCAAACATTGATCCATTCATGAAACACACTCGAATATTAACTACACCCAATACTTGAGCACGATCATATTGCCTCCTAGTTGGTTCTTTTTATGAGAGAAGATAGAGACTCAAATTTCAAAATAAAAATTTCATAAAGTAAAAGAAAGTCCCTTCGCAGAGGGAAGTAGGGATTTGTAGAGGTGCCAGAGCTCAAAGCGAAAAAATTGAGATAAAAACATTTTGGGAGGTGTATCCGTCCCACCAACGAAAATGACTTAGAGTTCTGAATACTTTCCATGCTAGATATGCCATAGGCGGTTCCCAAACAGAAAATAAAGTTTATTCCTTTTTCCACCATAACTTTCACTTTCCATGGTTAGCCGTATCCACGGGTGCCCTCCATAGCAACACTTTCCAAGGAATTTATTATTTGACAACATAAAGTAAATTCATTTTTGTTTTTGCATTTCGGGACTGGGCATCCCTAATACCTTTGCCTTACTCTCGTGCAATGACAAGTGAATAAACACTCATCTTGAGAATAACACATCTAGCATGGAAAATATTAGCCACCCCTCACCGTTCCGCGAGCGAAACAAACACACAAAAGAGAAGTTTATTTTGAAAATTAGAGATGGCACATGCAAATTTGCTTAGAACGGCAAAAGAATACCGCATGTAGGTAGATATAGTGGACTCATGTGGCAAGTAGAGGTCATACTTAGTGCAAAATGAAGGCTAGCAAAAGATTGGGAAGCGACCAACCAAGAAACGAATAATCTCACAAGCAAGCATTAAGCATAATTAACACTAAATAGTGCACCACAAGTAGGATATAATTTTCATTGCATGACTACTGACTTTCGTGCATGCATAGGGAATCACAAACCTTAACACCAACATTCCTACTAGAGCACAATTACTCATCAACATAACTCACATATCACATAATCATATCTCAAAACTATTAATAAGAATCAAGTTTATTTTGTCCAATGATCTTCATGACATTTTCTTTTACTTTATCCTTCTTAGATATCTACCACTTTGGGACTAATTTTCATGAGTTGTTTTCATAAGCTCAAACAAATATAAGTGAAGATCATGAGCATAACAAATTTTCTTTCTCTCAAAATAATTTAAGTGAAGCAAGAGAGAATTTCTTAAAAAATTTAGTAACTCTCAAATAAATCTAAGTGAAGCAACAGAGCATTTCTTCAAAAATAACAAAGCACACCATGCTCAAAAAGATATAAGTGAAGCACTAGAGCAAGTCCTAGCTCATAAAAGATTTAAGTGAAGCATAGAGAGCAATTCTAACAAGTCATGACATAATTTTGGCTCTCTCAAATAGGTGTGTCCAACAAGGATTGATAACTTAAAACACAAAATAAAATAAGCAAAGACACATATCATACAAGACGCTCCAAGCAAAACTCATATCATACAGGACACTCCAAGTAAAACACATATCATGTGGCAAATAAAAATATAGTCTTGAATAAAATACCGATATTTGTTGGAAGAAAGCGGGGATGCCACTCGGGGGCATCCCCAAGCTTAGTTGGTTGCTCATTCTTGGATAATATCTTAGGATGCTGGGGCATCCCCAAGCTTAGGCTCCTACATTCTTCCTTCATCCATCGTAAGATAACCCAAAACTTGAAAACTTCAATCACACAAAACTCAACAAAGCCTTCATAAGATCCGTTAGTATAAGAATAATAAACCACTACTATAAGTGATGTATCAAACCAATGCATATTTTGTTTTTGTATTATATCTACTATATTCCAACTTTTCTATGGCAAAAACTCATCAAAGAAAAACATAGAGCCATCAAAATCAGCACACAACACAAAGAAAACAGAATCTGTCAAAACAGAACAGTCTATAGCAATCTGACTATTTCAAATACTTCTGTAACTCCAAAAACTCTAGAAAATTAGGACGACCTGAGAAATTTGTATATTGATCTACTACAAGTGGAATGGGTATTTTATCGCTCTCTGGTAAAAAGATGAAAATTAATTTTGTGAGCATAAAAGTTTCAGCAAGATCAAACAACTATTGCCCAAGAAGATCCTAAAGGCTTTACTTGGCACAAACACTAATTAAGACATAAAAACAATTATAATAGTAGCATAATTGCTAACACACAAAAACAGAAAGCAAAAGGCAAAAATAAATTTTGTTCATTGGGTTGCCTCCCAACAAGCGATATAGTTTTACGCCCTTAGCTAGGCATATAGCAAGGATCTAAGTTTTGTATCTTTGGTTCATGATCCATAAGATGCCCTCATGATTGATTCATAAGGTGGCTTAATTCTAGTTCTAGGAAAGTGTTCCATACCCTTCCTCAAAGGAAATTGGAACTTAATATTGCCTTCTTTCATATCAATCACGGCACCGATAGTGCGTAAAAACGGTGTACCAAGAATAATTGGACAAGACGGATTGCAATCAATATCAAGAACAATAAAATCTATGGGCACATAATTTCTATTTGCAAGAATAAGAACATCATTAATTCTTCCCATAGGCTTTTTAATAGTAGAATTCGTCAAGTGCAAATTCAAGGAACATTCTTCGAGATTGGTAAGACCAAGCACATCACATAATGATTTCGGAATTGTGGAAACACTAGCACCCAAGTCACACAAAGCAAAACATTCATAATTTTTAATCTTGACTATGATAGTAGGTTCCCACTCATCATACAATTTTCTAGGAATTGAAACTTCTAATTCCAATTTTTCTTCAAAAGCTTTCATCATAGCATCAACAATATATTTAGTAAAAGCTTTATTTTGTTCATAAGCATGGGGTGAATTTATCATGGATTGCGACAAAGAAATACAATCAATCAAAGAGCAACTATCATAATTAAAGTCTTTGTAATCCAAAATAGTGGGTGCATCGCTAGCTAAAGTTTTGACCTCTCCAAACCCACTTTCATCAATTTTCTCAACAAGATTTTCACCCTCCAAAATATCGGGACGCCTTCTACCTAAAGTTGACTCTTCTCCAGTCCCTTTTTGGTCATTCTTAACTTTACTAAACAAGGAATCAATAGAAGAAACACCAATCATTTTAAGATCTTCATCACTTTTGCAAGAATAATCACTAGAAAAGGCTTCAATTGATTCATCTACTTTACGCACAAAAAATTTCATCTTGAGATTTTCCACACCATGAGCAATTCTATCAACACTTCTAAACAAATCATCAATTTTGTTCAACTTTTCTTCTATGGAAGTGTTGAAAACTTTTTGTGTATTGATAAATTCTTTAATATTGTTCTCAAGATCAGAGGTGTTCCTATTATTATTATAAGATTGATTTCCATAGGAATTACCATAATTATTAGAGGAATTACTAGAAGAAGGCCTAGGATTAAAATTACCTCTATAAGCATTGTTGTTGAAATTATTTCTAGCGATAAAATTCACATCAATAGCATCACTATTGTTCTCAATCAAAGTAGACAAAGGCATATCATTTAGATCAATAGGATCACTTCTACTAGCAACCAATTTCACAAGGGCATCAACTTTATCACTCAAAGAAGAAATTTCTTCAACCGAATTAACTTTTTTACTAGTAGGAGCTCTTTCGGTATGCCATTGGGAATAATTTGCCATAATATTATCAAGCGATTTGGTGGCTTCACCCAAAGTAATTTCCATAAAAGTACCACCCGCGGCGGAATCTAAAAGATTACGAGAAACAAAATTCAATCCCGCATAAAAATTTTGTATGATCATCCAAAGATTTAACTCATGAGTTGGGCAATTCCTTAGCATCATTTTCATCCTTTCCCAAGATTGCACAACATGCTCACGTTCAAGTTGCTTGAAATTCATGATCTGGGTTCTAAGGGAAATAATTTTTGCGGGAGGAAAATGCTTAGTGATAAAAGCATCTTTGCACTTATTCCAAGAATCGATACTATTGCGAGGCAAAGAAGAGAACCAAATTTTTGCAGAATCACGCAAAGAGAACGGAAATAATTTCATCTTGATCACATCATTGTCCACATCTTTTTTCTTTTGCATATCGCATAATTCCACTAAGGTATTAAGATGGGACGCAGCATCCTCATTAGGAGTACCGAAAAATTGGTCTTTCATAACAAGATTCAGCAAAGTAGTATTAATATCACAAGTCACTGCACTAGTGGCGGGAGGAGCAAGCGGAGTGCCAATAAAATCATTGTTGTTGGTATTTGAGAAATCACATAACTTGGTGTTCTCTTGAGTCATGATGACCACACAACAAGATTGCACTAAAAAACAGATCCGGCATGAAAACAACGAATGGAAGAAGAGGGGCGAAGCATGGAAGATATCGAGATCCCTCGGTTGTTATGTTGACAATGAAAGTATACCACTCAAAATATTATTCATCTCTGTTTCCAAAATCGAGCTCTGGCATCTCTACAAATCCCTGCTTCCCTCTACGAAGGGCCTATCTATTTACTTTTATGTTGATTCATCATCCTCTTATTAAAAAGCACCAGTTGGAGAGCACCGCTGTCATTTGCATGCATTACTATTAGTTTACATTGAGTATGACTGTGACTGGATCTCTTCTACCATGAATTACAATGTTTAGTCAGTCCTTGATCTTCAGAGGTGCTCTGCATTTATGTTTTGCGGTCTCTGAAAGGGCTAGCGAGATACCATCTTGTTATATCATATTATGATTGTTTTGAGAAAGTGTTGTCATCCGAGATTTACTATTATTGCTCGCTAGTTGATTATGTCATTGATATGAGTAAACATGACACCTAAATGTTATTGTGAATATGGTTAGTTCATAATCTTTGCTGAAAACTTGAATGCTGGCTTTACATATTTACAACAACAAGAGCAAACAGAGTTTGTAAAAGTTTTTCTTCATCACTTTCAGTTTATCAACTGAATTGCTTGAGGACAAGCAAGGGTTTAAGCTTGGGGGAGTTGATACATCTCCATCGTATCTACTTTTCCAAACACTTTTGCCCTTGTTTTGGACTCTAACTTGCATGATTTGAATGGAACTAACCCGGACAGACGTTGTTTTCAGCAGAATTGCCATGGTGTTATTTTTGTGCAGAAATAAAAGTTCTCAGAATGGCCTGAAAATCAATGGAGAATATTTTTGTAATATATAAAAATTACTGGCGAAAGAATCAAGGCTAGGGGTCCCACACCCTGGGCGCGCACACCCCCTGGGGGGCGCCCCCTGCCTCGTGGCCCCCTTGGTGCTCCACCGACCTCAACTCCAACTCTATATATTCATGTTCGGGGAGAAAAAAGTCAGAGAGAAGAATTCACCGTGTTTTACGATACGGAGCCACCGCCAAGCCCTAATCTCTCTCGGGTGGGCTGATCTGGAGTCCGTTTGGGGCTCCGGGGAGGGGGAATCCGTCGCCATCGTCATCATCAACCTTCCT
The DNA here is from genome assembly GCF_018294505.1 of Triticum aestivum. NCBI lineage: Eukaryota > Viridiplantae > Streptophyta > Magnoliopsida > Poales > Poaceae > Triticum > Triticum aestivum. The sequence continues at coordinate 47,760,773 of NC_057797.1, forward strand.
CCATCACCAATTTCATGATGCTCACCGCCATGCGTGAGTAATTCCATCGTAGGCTTGCTAGACGGTGATGAGTTGGATGGGATTGATCATGTAATCGAGTTAGTTTTGTTAGGGTTTGATCCCTAGTATCCATTATGTTCTGAGATTGATGTTGCTATGACTTTGCTATGCTTAATGCTTGTCACTAGGGCCCGAGTGCCATGATTTCTGATCTGAACCTATTATGTTTTCATGAATATATGTGAGTTATTGATCCTATCTTGCAAGTCAATAGTCACCTATTATGTGTTATGACCCGTTAACCCTGAAGTGACAATAATCGGGATACTTACCGGTGATGACCGTAGTTTGAGAAGTTCATGTATTCACTAAGTGTTAATGCTTTGTTCCGGTACTCTATTAAAAGGAGGCCTTAATATCCCTTAGTTTCCAATAGGAGCCCGCTGCCACGGGAGGGTAGGTCAAAAGATGTCATGCAACTTCTTTTCCATAAGCATGTATGACTATATTCGGAATACATGTCTACATTATATTGATGAACTGGAGCTAGTTCTGTGTCACCCTATGTTATAACTGTTGCATGAGGAATCACATCCGACATAATTATTCATCACTGATCCAATGCCTATGAGCTTTTCACATATTGATCTTTGCTTAGTTGCTTTTCCGTTGCTACTGTTACAATCACTACAAAACCAATACCATTACTTTTTCCACCATTACCGTTACTTCCATATTACTTTGCTACTGAATACTTTGCTGCAGATATTAAGTCTTTCAGGTGCGGTTGAATTGACAACTCAACTGTTAATACTTGAGAATATTCTTTGGCTCCCCTTGTGTCGAATCAATAAATTTGGGTTGAATACTCTACCCTCAAAAACTGTTGCGATCCCCTATACTTGTGGGTTATCAAGACTATTTTCTTGCGCCGTTGCCGGGGAGCATAGCTCTATTCTTTGAGTCACTTGGGATTTATATCTGCTGATCACTATGAAGAACTTGAAAGATAAAAGAACCAAGATTTTTCCCTCAACTACGAGGGGAGGTAAGGAACTGCCATCTAGCTCTGCACTTGATTCACCTTCTGTTTTGAGTAAACTTGCGACACCTACTCCTGCTATTCATTATGATATGTCACATGTTATTGATGATGCCACTTCTGCTTTGCATGATACTTATGATGAAACTACTTCTATGCTTGTTAATACTGTGCCACTAGGTGAATTTCTTGATGAACAACTTGCTCGGATTAGAGAGAATGAAATTATTGAAACTGATAATATTGATGAAAGTGAGATGAAGATTCTCCCCCTAGATATGAATTGCCTGCTGTGCCTGAGGGTTATTGTCGATGTCAAAACCGGTGGATCTCGGGTAGGGGGTCCCGAATTGTGCGTCTAAGGCGGATGGTAACAAGAGGCAGGGGACACGATGTTTACCCAGGTTCGGGCCCTCTTGATGGAGGTAATACCCTACGTCCTGCTTGATTGTTCTTGATGATATGAGTATTACAAGAGTTGATCTACCACGAGATCGTAGAGGTTAAACCCTAGAAGCTAGCCTATGGTATGATTGTGTGTTGTCCTACAGACTAAATCCTCCGGTTTATATAGACACCGGAGGGGGCTAGGGTTACACAGAATCGGTTACAAGGGAGGAGATCTACATATCCGTATTGCCTAGCTTGCCTTCCACGCCAAGGAGAGTCCCATCCGGACACGGGACGAGTCTTCAATCTTGTATCTTCATAGTCCAACAGACCGGCCAAAGGATATAGTCCGGCTGTCCGGAGACCCCCTAATCCAGGACTCCCTCAGTAGCCCATGAACCAGGCTTCAATGACAATGAGTCCGGCGCGCAGTATTGTCTTCAGCATTGCAAGGCGGGTTCCTCCTTTGAATACTCCATAGAAGATTTTGAACACCAGAATAGTGTCCGGCTTTGCAAAACAAGTTCCACATACCACCGTAGAGAGAATAATATTTCCACAAATCCAATCTGCTGACACGTTTGACAGCATGACATCACGTCATGGCCCGGTCATTATTCGAACCGTTTTTCTCAACCAGCACCGCACATAACGCGAGGCAGTTTTCTTGACACGTCTTGTCAAAGCAGAGATCGTGTCCCCCTTATTACAGGATTCTCATCAATATGGACATGGGTAACCCAACCGTGCCATCAATTACGGCATTTGGGGAATAAGCGATTTTACCACGCAAGTGGGGAGGCGCATTGCCTCTTCTGCCCCTTATAAAGGGACAAGGATTCACCCTTTTTTACCCACGCCTTCTTCCTCCTTGCTTACCCATTCTCGCACACTCGAGCTCCAGCACCCAAGTTAGTGTCTTTCTTCTCAAACCACTCCAAGCATGTCCGAAGCGGGAGCCAAGTGGATGGTCTCCTCCGTCACGGAGGAGAACACCACAAAGTTACGGGAAGCCGGATATCTGGCCGAGGATATCGTGCACCGGCTGCCAGACGCAGGGCAGCTCATCCCTACACCCGAACCCCATGAGAGGGTAGTTTTTCTTACCCACTTCGTCGGCGGACTGGGATTTCCCCTCCACCCATTTGTCCGCGGGCTCATGTTCTACTACGGGCTGGATTTTCATGATCTGGCCCCCAACTTCATCCTCAACATCCTGGCATTTATCGTCGTGTGTGAGGCCTTCCTCCGCATCAGGCCCCACATCGGCCTGTGGTTGAAGACCTTCAATGTTAAACTGAAGGTGGTGGTCGGCCAGCAAGCAGAGTGCGGAGGCGCCATGGTGGGCAAAATGCCTAACGTCACCTGGATCGAAGGCTCCTATGTGGAGACCATAAAGGGGTGGCAATCGGGGTGGTTCTACATCACCGAGCCGCGCGACACCAACTAGGTGGCGGCCCCTAAATTTTGATCCGGAATCCCCACGCAGCTCACTTCCTGGAAAGAGAAGGGCCTGACCTGGGGTTCTTTGGTAGTGTTGACCGGACTCCAAACCTTCATCAGGAACATGATGAGCAAGAAAATCAAGCTCGTTAACATGGTCTAGGTCACGCTCTTCCGCCGGATTCTCCCGTGTCAATGACGGGCATTCAATTTGTGGGAGTTTGACCCGGCCCAGCACCAGACGCTGCGAGAGCTCTACGACATGACGCATAAGGACGTCTGAAGGGTGCTGTTCAAGGGCGCCGAGGTACCTCCTTCCCTCACCGAGGACCGCAGACTCAGTGCAAAGCGCCATGTCAATCCAGTAAGTTTTTGCATCTCACAGGGTATTTATTTGCCCCGGTTGAATGATGTGTGGGATCTAAGCTCCCATGCCATTAACAGGACTGGATAAAGACAGCGGAGCAGCTCGATTGCCCAGCCCCCCTGCCTGAAGATCCCGCAGATGCTCTCCTAACGGAGATGCTGGCTCCGACACCTTACGAGGTGCCGGCAAAGAATACCAAGAAGAAGGCCCCGGGGACCCGAAAGGGTCTCCGGCGCAAGGTCGTATCGGACTCATCATCTCATGACTCTGACGCTCACTCCTCCCACGAAAACGAGGAGGAGGAGGAGGAAAGTTCTCTCCCCCCAGCTGGGGGAGACAAGAAAAGGAAGGCCAACCCAACCAGGGAGGCCGAAGAGTCCAAGAAGGGAAGGACCCTCCCTCCGGACTGCTCCACGACGGCCATCTACAGTGGCGATGAGTGGCTACCCAGGGTCAAGCCCCTGACAAAGTCGTAAGTATCCGGACACCATAGTAATTCATGGTATGTTTTATTGCGCTGCTTTTCCTCATGCCTAACACGATTATGCAGTCTGTCCCGAGCACATCTTGACGTATCCTCGTCGAGCGGTTCATTGGACTCGTCGGATATGAACAGTGGTTCTCTTCCGACCGCCTTGCTACGTCTTGAGCCTCCGTTGGTTTTACCCGAAGAGGAAGGGATGATGCAGCAGAGTAGCATAAGTATTTCCCTCAGTTTTTGAGAACCAAGGTATCAATCCAGTAGGAGCCCACGCTCAAGTCCCTCGTACCTGCACAAAGCGATAGCTACTCGCAACCAACGCGATTAGGGGTTGTCAAGCCCTTCACGGTCACTTACGAGAGTGAGATCTGATAGATATAATATTTTTGGTATTTTTGGTATAAAGATGCAAAGTAAAAAGTAACAGCAAAGTAAAAAAGCAAAACAAGATTAAAGTGATGGAGATTGATATGATGAGAATAGACCCGGGGGCCATAGGTTTCACTAGTGGCTTCTCTCAAGAACATAAGTATTCTACGGTGGGTGAACAAATTACTGTTGAGCAATTGACAGAATTGAGCATAGTTATGAGAATATCTAGGCATGATCATGTATACAGGCATCACGTCCGTGACAAGTAGATCGAAACGATTCTGCATCTACTACTATTACTCCACTCATCGACCGCTATCCAGCATGCATCTAGAGTATTAAGTTAAAAACAGAGTAACGCCTTAAGCAAGATGACATGGTGTAGAGAGATAAATTCATGCAATATGAAATAAACCCCATCTTGTTATCCTTGATGGCAACGATACAATACGTGCCTTGCTGCCCCTTCTGTCACTGGGTAAGGAAACCGCAAGATCGAACCCAAACCTAAGCACTTCTCCCATGGCAAGAACTACCAATCTAGTTGGCCAAACCAAACGGATAATCCGAAGAGACTTGCAAAGATAACCAATCATACATAAAAGAATTCAGAGAAGATTCAAATATTATTCATAGATAGACTTGATCATAAACCCACAATTCATCGGTCTCAACAAACACACTGCAAAAAGAAGGTTACGTCGAATAGATCTCCACAAGAGAGGGGGAGAACTTTGTATTGAGATTCAAAGAGAGAGAAGAAGCCATCTAGCTACTAACTATGGACCCGAAGGTCTGAGGTAAACTACTCACACTTCATCGGAGGGGCTAGGATGATGTAGAAGCTCTCTGTGATGACGGCCCTCTTCCGACGGAGCTTCGGAACAGGCCCCAAGATGGGATCTCGTGGATACAGAAAGTTGCGGCGGTGGAATTAGGTTTTTTTTGGCTCCTGTTCTGATTGTTTGGGGGTACGTGTGTATATATAGGAGGAAGAAGTATGCCGGAGGAGCAACGATGGGCCCACAAGGCAGGGGGCGCGCCCTAGGGGGCGCCCCCCACCCTCGTGACCGCCTCTTTTGTTCCTTGGAGCAGAGTCCAAGTCTCCTGGATCACGTTCGGTGAGAAAATCACGTTCCCGAAGATTTTATTCCGTTTGGACTCCGTTTGATATTCCATTTATCCGAAACACTGGAATAGGCAAAAAACAGCAATTCTGGGCTGGGCCTCCGGTTAATAGGTTAGTTCCAAAAATAATATAAAAGTGGAAAATAAAGCCCAATATAGTGCAAAACAGTAGATAATATAGCATGGAGCGATAAAAAATTATAGATACGTTGGAGACGTATCAGGCATCCCCAAGCTTAATTCCCGCTCGTCCTCGAGTAGGTAAATGATAAAAAGAGAATTTTTGATGCGGAGTGCTACTTGGCATAATTTCAATGTAAATCTTCTTAATTGTGGTATGAATATTCAGATTAGAAAGATTCAAGACAAAAGTTTATATTGACATGAAAAATAATAATACTTCAAGCATACTAACAAAGCAATTATGTCTTCTCAAAATAACATGGCCAAAGAAAGTTATCCCTACAAAATCATATAGTCTGGCTATGCTCCATCTTCACCACACAAAGTATTTAAATCATGCACAACCCCGATGACAAGCCAAGCAATTGTTTCATACTCTAACTTTTTCAAAACTTTTTCAATCTTCACGCAATACATGAGCGTGAGCCATGGATATAGCACTATAGGTGGAATAGAATGGTGGTTGTGGAGAAGACAAAAAGGAGAGGAAGATAGTCTCACATCAACTAGGCGTATCAACGGGCTATGGAGATGCCCATCAATACATATCAATGTGAGTGAGTAGGGATTGTCATGCAACGGATGCACTAGAGCTATAAATGTATGAAAGCTCAACAAAAGAAACTAGTGGGTGTGCATCCAACTTGCTTTCTCACGAAGACCTAGGGCAATTTGAGGAAGCCCATTATCGGAATATACAAGCCAAGTTCTATAATGTAAAATTCCCACTAGTATATGAAAGTGACAACATATGAGACTCTCTATATATATGAAGAACATGGTGCTACTTTGAAGCACAATATATGAGACTCGCTATATCATGGTGCTACTTTGAAGCACAAGTGTGGAAAAAAGGATAGTAGCATTGCCCCTTTTTATTTATTTTCTTTTTTTGGCCTTCTTTTTTTTCTTTGGCCTTTCTCTCTTTTTTATTGGGACAATGCTCTATTTAATGATGATCATCACACTTTTATTTATTTACAACTCAATGATTTCAACTCGATTCTAAAACAAAGTATGACTCTATATGGATGCCTCCGGCGGTGTACCGGGATATGCAATGAATCAAGAGTGATGAGTATGAAGAAATTATGAACGGTGGCTTTTCCACAAATACTTATGTCAACTACATGATCATGCTAAGCAATATGACAATGATGAATGTGTCATGATGAACTAGATGGTGGAAAGTTGCATGGCAATATATCTCGGAATGGCTATGGAAATGCCATAATAGGTAGGTATGGTGGCTGTTTTGAGGAAGGTATATGGTAGGTGTATGATACCGGCGAAAAGTGCGCGGTATTAGAGAGGCTGGCAAAGGTGGAAGGGTGAGAGTGTGTATAATCCATGGACTCAACATTAGTCATAAAGAACTCATATACTTATTGCAAAAATCTATAAGTTATCAAAGCAAAGTATTACGCGCATGCTCCTAGGGGATAGATTCGTAGGAAAAGACCATCGCTCGTCCCCGACCGCCACTCATAAGGAAGACAATCAATAAACAAATCATGCTCCGACTTTGTTACATAACGGTTCACCATACGTGCATGCTACGGGAATCACAAACCTTAACACAAGTATTCTTTAAATTCGCAACTACTCAACTAGCATGACTTTAATATTATCACCTTCATATCTCAAAACAATTATCATGCTTCAATCTTTTCTTAGTATTCAACACACTCAAAAGAAAGTTTCACAAATCTTGAATACCAAGCATATTATTATTATTAAGCAAATTACCATGCTATTAAGAGACTCTTAAAATAATTTAAGTGAAGCATGAGAGATCAATAGTTTCTTTAAAACAAATCCACCACCGTGCTCTAAAAGATCTAAGTGAGGCACATAGAGCAAAATTATAACGCTCAAAAGATATAAGTGAAGCACAAAGAGCAAAATTATCTAGCTCAAAAGATATAAGTGAAGCACATAGAGTATTCTATCAAATTTTAATTCATGTATGGCTCTCTCAAAAGGTGTGTACAGCAAGGATGATTGTGGCATACTAAGACACAAAGACACAAATAATACAAGACGCTCCAATCAAAACACATATCATGTTGGTGAATAAAAATATAGCTCCAAGTAAATTACCGATGGAAGTGGACGAAAGAGGGGATGCCTTCCGGGGCATCCCCAAGCTTTGAATTTTTGGTGTCTCTGGATTATCTTGGGGGTGCCATGGGCATCCCCAAGCTTAGGCTCTTGCAACTCCTTGTTCCATGATCCATCAAAAGAATTCACCCAAAACTTGAAAACTTCACAACACAAAACTCAAAATAGAAAACTCGTGAGCTCCGTTAGCGAAAGAAAACAAAAGACCACTTCAAGGTAATGTAATGAACTCATTATGTTTTTATATTGGTGTTAAACCTACTGTATTCCAACTTCTCTATGGATTATAAACTATTTTACTAGCCATAGATTCATCAAAATAAGCAAAGAACACACGAAAAACAGAATCTGTCAAAAACAGAACAGTCTGTAGTAATCTGTAGCTAACGCAAGATCTGGAACCCCAAAAATTCTAAAATAAATTGATGGACGTGAGGAATTTATCTATTAATCATCTGAAAAAATAATTAACTAAATATAACTCTTCAAATAAAAATGACAGCAGTTCTCGTGAGCGCTAAAGTTTCTGTTTTTACAGCAAGTTCAACAAGACTTTCCCCAAGTCTTCCCAACGGTTCTACTTGGCACAAACACTAATTAAACACAAAAAACACAACCAAAACAGAGGCTAAATAATTTATTTATTACTAAGCAGGAGCAAAAAGCAAGGAATAAAAATAAAATTGGGTTGCCTCCCAACAAGTGCTAGCGTTTAACGCCCCTAGCTAGGCATAAAAGCGAGGATAGATCTAGGTATTGCCATCTTTGGTAGGCAATCCATAAGTGGATCTCATGATAGTTCATATGGTAATTTTATTTTATTTCTTGGAAAGTGTTCCATGCCCTTTTTTAATGGAAATTGAAATCTAATATTCCCTTCCTTCATATCAATAATCGCACCAACCGTTCTAAGGAAAGGTCTACCAAGAATAATAGGGCAAGAAGGATTGCAATCTATATCAAGAACAATGAAATCTACGGGCACATAATTCCTATTTGCAACAATAAGAACATCATTAATCCTTACCATAGGTTTCTTAATTGTGGAATCCGCAAGATGCAAGTTTAGAGAGCAATCATCAAAGTTACGGAAATCTAGTAAATCACACAAAGTCTTGGGAATAGTAGAGACACTAGCACCCAAATCACACAAAGCATAAAACTCATGATCTTTAATTTAATTGTAATAGTTGGTTCCCACTCATCATAGAGTTTTCTAGGGATAGAAACTTTCAACTCAAGTTTTTCTTCATAAGATTGCATCAAGGCATCAACAATATGTTCGGTGAAGGCTTTATTTTGACTATAAGCATGTGGAGAATTTAGCACGGATTGCAACAAGGAAATACAATAAATTAAAGAGAAACTTTCATAATTAAATTCCTTGAAATCCAATATAATGGGTTTAGGAACATCTAGATTTTTATTTCTTTCAATCCCACTTTCATCAATTTCATCATTAAGATCTAAACACTCCAAATTTTTAGAACGCCTTCTAGGTAAAGGAAGATCATATTAAGTTTCATCAAGACTAATATTGCAAAATAAAGATTTAATAGGGGACACATCAATAACTTTTAGATCTTCATCTTGATTTTCATAGGAATTGGAGGAACATGCTTTAATAAAGGCATGTTTGGAAGCACGCATCCTAGCGGTTCTTTCCTTACACTCATCAATTGAAATTCTCATGGCTTTTAGAGACTCATTGATATCATGCTTAGGTGGAATAGATCTAAGTTTCAAAGAATCAACATCAAGAGCAATTCTATCGACGTTCCTAGCCAAATCATCAATCTTAAGCAATTTTTCTTCAATCATAGCATTAAAATTCTTTTGCAAAGAAATACATTCTTCAATATTAGATTCAAAATCAGAGGGCATCTTATTATAATTTCCATAAGAGTTATGGTAGGAATTCCCATAATTATTAGAAGGATTACTAGGATATGGCCTAGGATTAAAATTCCCTCTATAAGCGTTGTTACCAAAATTATTCCTACCAACAAAATTCACATCCATAGATTCATTGTTATTCTCAATCAAAGTAGACAAAGGCGTATCATTAGGATCAAAAGAAACACTCTTAGTAGCAAATAATTTCATAAGTTCATCCATCTTTCCACTCAACACATTAATTTCTTCTATCGCATGCACTTTTTTATTAGAAGATCTTTCAGTATGCCATTGAGAATAATTAACCATAATATTATCTAGGAGTTTAGTAGCATCTCCTAAAGTGATTTCCATAAAAGTGCCTCCCGCGGCCGAATCTAAAAGATTTCTAGAAGCAAAATTCAATCTGGCATAAAATTTTTGTATAATCATCCACAAATTCAAACCATGAGTAGGGAAATTACATATCATTAATTTCATTCTCTCCCAAGCTTGTGCAACATGTTCATGATCAAGTTGTGTAAAGTGCATAATATCGTTTCTAAGAGAGATGATCTTAGCGGGAGGAAATTACTTAGAGATAAAAGCATCTTTGCACTTGTTCCATGAATCAATACTATTCTTAGGCAAAGACGAAAACCAAGCTTTAGCACGATCTCTAAGAGAAAAAGGAAATAGCTTCAATTTAACGACATCATTATTGACATCTTTTTTCTTTTGCATATCACATAAATCAAGGAAGCTATTCAGATGAGTAGCGGCATCTTCACTAGGAAGGTCGGCGAATTGATCTTTCATAAAAAGATTCAACAAAGCAGTATTAATTTCACAAGATTTAGCATCGGTAAGAGGAGCAATCGGAGTGCTAAGGAAATCTTTATTATTGGTATTGGTGAAGTCACACAATTTAGTAGTATCTTGAGCCATCGCGACAAACAAGCAATCTAACACACGAGAAAACAAAAAGCAACGTGCAAAAAGAGGCTAATAGAGAGGGAGGATAGGGAGAGAGAAGGTGAATAAAACGGCAAGGGTGAATTGGGGGGAGAGGAAAACGAGAGGCAAATGGTAAATAATGTAATGCAAGAGATAGGGATTGCGATTGGTACTTGGTATGTTGACTTTTTGCGTAGACTCCCCGACAACGGCGCCAGAAATCCTTCTTGCTACGTCTTGAGCTTGCGTTGGTTTTCCCCGAAGAGGAAGGGATGATGCAGCAGAGTAGCGTAAGTATTTCCCTCAGTTTTTGAGAACCAAGGTATCAATCCAGTAGGAGCCCACGCTCAAGTCCCTCGTACCTACACAAAGCGATAGCTACTCGCAACCAACGCGATTAGGGGTTGTCAAGCCCTTCACAGTCACTTACGAGAGTGAGATCTGATAGGTATAATATTTTTTCTATTTTTGGTATAAAGATGCAAAGTAAAAAGTAAAAGCAAAGTAAAAAAGCAAAACAATATTAAAGTGATGGAGATTGATATGATGAGAATAGACCCGGGGGCCATAGGTTTCACTAGTGGCTTCTCTCAAGAGCATAAGTATTCTACGGTGGGTGAACAAATTATTGTTGAGCAATTGACAGAATTGAGCATAGTTATGAGAATATCTAGGCATGATCATGTATATAGGCATCACGTCCGTGACAAGTAGATCGAAACGATTTTGCATCTACTACTATTACTCCACTCATCGACCGCTATCCAGCATGCATCTAGAGTATTAAGTTAAAAACAGAGTAACGCCTTAAGCAAGATGACATGATGTAGAGAGACAAATTCATGCAATATGAAATAAACCCCATCTTGTTATCCTCGATGGCAATGATACAATACGTGCCTTGCTGCCCCTTCTGTCACTGGGTAAGGAAACCGCAAGATCGAACCCAAAGCTAAGCACTTCTCCCATGGCAAGAACTACCAATCTAGTTGGCCAAACCAAACGGATAATTCGAAGAGACTTGCAAAGATAACCAATCATACATAAAAGAATTTAGAGAACATTCAAATATTATTCATAGATAGACTTGATCATAAACCCACAATTCATCAATCTCAACAAACACACCGCAAAAAGAAGGTTACATCGAATAGATCTCCACAAGAGAGGGGGAGAACTTTGTATTGAGATTCAAAGAGAGAGAAGAAGCCATCTAGCTACTAACTATGGACCCGAAGGTCTGAGGTAAACTACTCACACTTCATCGGAGGGGCTAGGATGATGTAGAAGCCCTCCGTGATGACGGCCCTCTTCCGGCGGAGCTCCGGAATAGGCCCCAAGATGGGATATCGTGGATACAGAAAGTTGCGGCGGTAGAATTAGGTTTTTTTGGCTCCTGTTCTGATCGTTTGGGGGTACGTGTGTGTATATAGAGGAGCAAGAAGTATGCCGGAGGGGCAACGAGGGGCCCATGAGGCAGGGGGCGTGCCCCCCACCCTCATGACCGCCTCTTTTGTTCCTTGGAGCAGTGTCCAAGTCTCCTGGATCACGTTCGGTGAGAAAATCACGTTTCCGAAGATTTTATTCCGTTTGGACTCAATTTGATATTCCATTTATTCGAAACACTGAAATAGGCAAAAAACTACAATTCTGGGCTGGGCCTCCGGTTAATAGGTTATTCCCAAAAATAATATAAAAGTGGAAAATAAAGCCCAATATAGTCCAAAACAGTAGATAATATAGCATGGAGCAATCAAAAATTATAGATACGTTGAAGACGTATCACGCCTCCACCCCTCGCCCTACGGACAACGTCGAGGTGTTGTCTCAAAAGGCACCAAGCCGAGGGGAGGTGGTCCCGGGGGCGCCTCGAGGAAACCTCCCGGACCCTGGGTACAAAGGGAGCGAAACTCCCATGGGCTCCGAGTTCGGCCCCCAGCCGAACACCGCGCCGGAACCTTCGATGGTTCCGGACTCCGGCAGGCGATCCCCCATTAAGGGGTGCCAGCCGCCTGTGTCGGTGTCCTCTGTCCATCCAGAGGCACCGGACAATTTGCTGGAAGCGCTTCGCAGCGCCTCCATCAATGAAGAGCACCGCACTACATGAGTGCGATGATCAAGAAGGTTCAGTCCGCCAAAAACGGACTGACCGAAGCTTGCGCCAGCCTCCTAACAGGCTTTGAGGTAAGCAATCAAAATATAAGAAAATATTGCCGCATAGATAGTAGCCCCTGATGCTCTGTTCGGCGTTCGAGAAGAAAGGCTGGATAGAGGATCAAATGATGACTCAGGAGTCTAATAAGAATATATCTATGTGTATGTGCAGGCTTCACTGCTGACCGCTACCGCACATACTGCGGAGGTCTCTGTACTAAAGCAGGACCTGGAGCGGTCCGAGAACAAGCTCAGCCTTACCAAGAGGCAGCTCGAGGAGAACAAAGGTAAGCAATACCTTGTCTACTCTTTTAAAAAGAAGTTCGGTTGTAAAATAATAGGATCATCATGAATTTGTCAGGGGCCACGACCGAGGTGGCGACCCTGAAGAAGGCGTTGTCCGAGGCTGAAAACAAAGCGGCCAAGGAGCTCCGTGAGTGGGAAAAGCAAGAAGCCCGAGCAGGCGAGGTGCAGCAAGAGCTCGAGGCTCTCGCCAAGAAACATGAGTCCTTGGAGCTTGACTCTAAGACGCGAGAGTCCGAGCTCGCGCAGGCGCTTGAAAGCGCCCGGAGCGCCAAGGCTGAAGCCCACAAGGCCCTCCAAGAGATTGATGTCGTGAAGAAGATAGCAGCGGGTCAGGCATTCATTATGCAAAGCAAGCATGTGAAGGAAACTTTCCTTTTTCTTACCCGAGTTCGGAGCTCTCCAGGAGCGTTCGCAGATCTTCCCCGCAGTGTACTGGACGCCTCAGAGTTTTACCAAGCTCAGGAGGGGAGCTCGACGGAAAAGTTGTTCTGGTCTTAGTATACTGGGACCGAACACCCAATGCCCTTGAGCGACCAGCTGAAGCAACTGGTCGAGCTTCACAAGGCGGCCGAACAGACCATGAGGGGCCTTATAGTCTGGATGTGGCCTGGCGAGCCCCTGTCCGGCAGCTACTTCGGTCTGGTGCGGTGGCTTGTGGATGCCTGCCCACGGCTTGAAGTTATAAAACGGTTCATCTGCATCGAGGGTGCGCGCAGGGCTTTTGCCCGGGCGAAGGTGCACTGGGCGAAGCTGGACGCCGTGAAGCTGGTAAAGGAGGGGCCGCCGGAGGGCAAGGAGCATCGCTGCCCCGAGATGTATTATGAGAGTGTCCTGAAGGGTTCCCGCCTTGTGGCGGATGAATGCGCTAAGGATGTAATTTTTGAATGAACATGTTCATGTGATCCTGTAATGTGAAACGGGTTTATCTGCGCTATGCAATGCTTTTTTAATTTAAAATATTACCTTATGTGCGACCGTTTATAAAATCTGAGAGTTGGCCAGTCGTCGGCTTCTGCCCCCATGTAACTAGCACTGGGGTGTTCTGGATAAACCTGAGCACTCTTTACCCCAATTTTGGGTCCTTCAAAGGAGGTGTTCAGCGCAACGAACCAGGCAATCAGACTATAAGACTTCATCACTCTCACTTAGCCATAGAAGTCTACAATTTTAAATTTTCACGAAGCCCCTAATATTCGGAAGACCGAATTTGGGGCGCTATACACGCCTAAGCCGGACAAGGCCGACTCCTCGCCCAAAGCGGAAAAAGTCTTTAAGGACTTCAGACCTCTCGAACAGCTACCAGTCTCTTGCCTTATCATGGCAATCAGTTTTCGGCTTTCTCTTCTGAGGTGCTCGTCCGGAAGAACCAGGACACAATCGCAGTAGTTCTCCCACCGCTACCTTAGCCGATATAGCGGAACATAAGGTACCAAAGCATGGGAGCCAGGAAACCCAACTATTGACCCAAGACATGATTCGGAGCTGATGCATATAGTGTTACAAGTTCGGAGTGCCGCACTGTCGAAAGTGTTCGGACTTCTCGCGCCGTATTATGGGGTAAACAAAAGCCCCTGGCGTACTGACCGTACCCAAATATACGGGTGCAGATTGTCGTAAATGGACATATAAGAGAAAAAGGATAAATAATGCAATAATAGACTAATGCTATGCATTATTATTTAAATAATACGTCGAAGCGTACTGGTACAAGTAGTGCAATAAGCAGAAAGTGGGTCTATTTGACATGTCCTATCCAAAGGCAAGCTGTGTATGGATAGTAGAAAGTGGGTATATCGATTAATATTACAGACCACCTGAGGGTTCCCGTGTACATCTTAGCTTCTTGCCGCCTTGGTTGTTCCTTCCCGTAATGTGTCCGGCAATCGTACTGCCGGAAAGGGCTTCCAGAGAGTTAGGCCGTGAAAGAGAAAAGAAATGATAAAGGTATATAGCCCCTAGAGCGGTTAAGCCGCATTGTGGGACATGCCCTGATCGTGCCCCCGCTTATGTCCATGGTATTTTCAGTGTGTAATTATGTATGCGCGGCACGGATTTCGTCGCTTGGCTGGAACTGGGACGGGGGCCGAATTGCTAGGCGACCTCTGAACGTGCCAGGCGATCCTGTTGCAGTTTACTCCGGACTCGCTTGAAGGTGTCCGGGGGCTGGAACACCGAATTAGTGGTTTGCCTTAAAAGGCTGCTTTGTGCTTCTGCTGCGAGGGCCGCAGTGTGCTCTTCTGTGCGGAGCAAGCATTCTGTGTTTCCATTTACTGTTATGCCCCCCCTAGGTCCTGGCATCTTGAGCTTGAGGTATGCGTAATGCGGTACTGCATTAAATTTTGCAAATGCTGTTCGTCCGAGCAGTGCGTGATAGCCACTTCGAAACGGACGAGGATCCAGTGCCTTGCTATGGCCAAGGCACAGCGTACCTTGCCCCCTCCCATCCAATGTTGGAATTGATCCAGCGGCCAGCAGCAGTTCACAGCCAATCGACAAAATCAGGGGGAAAATCTCGAGCGAGACAGGGGAAACGGCGCGCGGGCTGGGAGAAAACTGCGTGGCGCCCGCCGCCATCGCTCACTCGCCCCGCCGCCGCCGCATCTCGCCCGCCCTGTCGCTGCCGCATCTCGTCCGCCCCGTCGCCGCCGCATCTCGCCCGCCCTGCCACTCGCTAGGTGCCGCAGCATCTCGCTCGCGCCGCCGCCGCGGTCGTTCGCCCGCCCCACCGTTGGAAAGGGGGTGGATCGAGCTCCGGCGGCGTCCACTGAAGAAAACGGCGGCGGCAGGCTCCTCCGCCGCCACTACGGGCTACTCCACCCCACCCCCTCCCACGGCTCCCTCCACCCCCCTACGACCCCTCGTCGAGTAGTGTCCATTAAGCAAGCTCCAGGCCCAGCTCCTACAGGTAGCCACTTTGCCATTTAGCATTTTTCTTCAATGTGCTCTGTCAAATTGAGTGACATATGCACTGTCCTATTTGACAGAATTGTTGCTGATTGGGCTTGCGGTGTGTGCAATTTGGCAAGATTTGAGTGCTGTGAGTGTTGTGCATTTGCAAGTGTTGTGCAATGGGAGAAATTGGCAAAGGAATACCTGAAGTTGGTATGAGGTTCAGAAATGCAGATGAAGCTTGGGTGTTTTGGGTTGCATATGGGGGCCGTGCAGGGTTTGATGTGAGGAAGAGAAACAAAAAAGTAAGCAAGTGTGATGGTGAAGTGATTTCATGCAGATTTGTTTGTTCAAATGAGGGTATTCGAAAGAAAGGGATAACATTGGATCATGTGCCAAAGCGTATTAGAGCTGAAACAAGAACAAATTGCAAAGCTCAGATGACTATAACATTGCATCGAGTGGTAAAAAATTATGAAGTCACGGATGTTGTGCTAGAACACAATCATTACCTTCAATTGCCACAAACTTGTCGCTTGATGGCATCACAAAGGAAGATTTCCGAAGTACAAGCTTTTGAAATAGAAGCCGCTGATGATTCTGGAATCATGCCAAAAGCTGCACATGAGCTTGCTTGTCATCGAGTTGGTGGACCACTTAACCTCGGCTACACTTGTGTTGACCAAAAGAATCATTTGAGAAGCAAGCGGCAGAGAGAGTTGGCTTTTGGACAGGCTGGAAATATGTTGAAGTACTTCCATGACAAAATCATTGAGAACCCATCTTTCCAATATGCTTTGCAGTTGGACTGTGAGGAGCATATAACCAACATATTCTGGGCTGATGCTAAAATGGTTCTTGACTATGCACACTTTGGCGATGTTGTCACATTCGATACTACTTTTGGCACAAACAAAGAATATAGGCCATTTGGTGTTTTCCTTGGACTCAATCAGTTTAGAGAAACCACCATTTTTGGTGCTGCATTGCTATTTGATGAAACATGTGACTCATTTACATGGCTTTTTGAGACCTTTCTAGCTGCACATAATGGGAGGCAACCTAGAACTATTTATACGGATCAAGATGTAGCAATGGGGAAAGCTATAGGGAAAGTCTTCCCAGAATCCTACCATGGATTGTGTTGGGGAACGTAGCATAAATTCAAAATTTTCCTATGTGTCACCAAGATCTATCTATGGAGTCATCTAGCAATGAGGGAGGAGTGGATCTGCATACCCTTGTAGATCGCGCGCGGAAGCGTTCAAGAGAACGGGGTTGATGGAGTCGTACTCGTCGTGATCCATATCACCGATGATCCTAGCGCCGAACGGACGGCACCTCCGCGTTCAACACACGTACGGAGCAGCGACGTCTCCTCCTTCTTGATCCAGCAAGGGGGAGGAGAGGTTGATGGAGATCCAGCAGCCCGACGGCGTGGTGGTGGAAGTAGCGGGATTCCAACAGGGCTTCGCCAAGCGCTGCGGGAGGAGGGAGATGTGTCATGGGAGGGAGAGGGAGGCGCCAGGGCTTAGGTTAGGTTGCCCTCCCTTCCCCCCACTATATATAGGGCCAAGAGAGAGGGGGGAGGCGCAGCCTTGGCCCTTCCTCCAAGGAAGGGTGCAGCCAGGGAGGAGTCCATCCTCCCCAAGGCACCTCGGAGGTGCCTTCCCCCTTTAGGACTCTTCCTTTCCTTATCTCTTGGCGCATGGGCCTCTTGGGGCTGGTGCCCTTGGCCCATACAGGCCAAGGAGCACCCCCTACAGCCCATGTGGCCCCTCGGGGCAGGTGGCCCCACCTGGTGGACCCCTGGGACCCTTTCGGTGGTCCCGGTACAATACCGGTGACCCCGAAAACTTGTCCCAATGGCCGAAATAGCACTTCCTATATATAATTCTTTACCTCCGGACCATTCCGGAACTCCTCGTGACGTCCGGGATCTCATCCGGGACTCCGAACAACTTTCGAGTTACCGCATACTTATATCTCTATAACCCTAGCGGCACCGAACCTTAAGTGTGTAGACCCTACGGGTTCGGGAACCATGCAGACATGACCGAGACGTTCTCCGGTCAATAACCAACAGCGGGATCTGGATACCCATGTTGGTTCCCACATGTTCCACGATGATCTCATCAGATGAACCACGATGTCAAGGACTTAATCAATCCCGTATACAATTCCCTTTGTCTAGCGGTACGATACTTGCCCGAGATTCGATCGTCGGTATCCCGATACCTTGTTCAATCTCGTTACCGGCAAGTCTCTTTACTCGTTTCGTAACACATCATCCCGTGATCAACTCCTTGATCACATTGTGCACATTATGATGATGTCCTACCGAGTGGGCCCAGAGATACCTCTCCGTTTACACGGCGTGACAAATCCCAGTCTCGATTCGTGCCAACCCAACAGACACTTTCGGAGATACCTGTAGTGTACCTTTATAGCCACCCAGTTATGTTGTGACATTTGGCACACCCAAAGCACTCCTACGGTATCCGGGAGTTGCACAATCTCATGGTCTAAGGAAATGATACTTGACATTAGAAAAGCTTTAGTATACGAACTACATGATCTTGTGCTAGGCTTAGGATTGGGTCTTGTCCATCACATCATTCTCCTAATGATGTGATCCCGTTATCAACGACATCCAATGTCCATGGTCAGGAAACCGTAACCATCTATTGATCAACGAGCTAGTCAACTAGAGGCTTACTAGGGACATGGTGTTGTCTATGTATCCACACATGTATCTGAGTTTCCTATCAATACAATTCTAGCATGGATAATAAACGATTATCATGAACAAGGAAATATAATAATAATCAATTTATTATTGCCTCTAGGGCATATTTCCAACAGTCTCCCACTTGCACTAGAGTCAATAATCCAGTTCACATCCCTATGTGATTAACACTCAAGGTCACATCCCCATGTGACTAACACCCAAAGAGTCTACTAGAGTCAATAATCTAGTTCACATTACCATGTGATTAACACTCAATGAGTTCTGGGTTTGATCATGTTGTGCTTGTGAGAGATGTTATAGTCAACGGGTCTGAATCTTTCAGATCTGTATGTACTTCGCAAATCTCTATGTCATCTTGTAGATGCAGCTACTACGCTATATTTGGAGCCATTTCAAATAACTGTTCTACTATACGAATCCAGTTTACTACTCAGAATAATCTGGATTAGTGTCAAAGTTTGCATCGGCGTAACCCTTTACGACGAACTCTTTTACCACCTCCATAATCGAGAAAATTCCTTAGTCCACTAGTTACTAAGGATAACTTTGACCGTTGTCCTGTGATCCATTCTTAGATCACTCTTGTACCCCTTGACTGACTCATGGCAAGGCACATTTCAGGTGCGGTACATAGCATAGCATACTGTAGAGCCTATGTCTTAAGCATAGGGGATAACCTTCATCCTTTCTCTCTATTCTGTCGTGGTCGAGCTTTAAGTCTTAACTTCATACCTTACAACTCAGGCAAGAACTCCTTCTTTGACTGATCCATCTTGAACACCTTCAAGATCATGTCAAGGTATGTGCTCATTTGAAAGTACCATTAAGCGTTTTGATCTATCCTTATAGATCTTGATGCTCAATGTTCAAGTAGCTTAATCCAGGCTTTCCATTGAAAAACACTTTCCAAATACCCTATATGCTTTCCAGAAATTCTACGTCATTTCTGATCAACAATATGTCAACAACATACACTCATCAGAAATTCTATAGTGCTCCCACTCACCCTTTTTGGAAATACAAGTTTCTCATAAACTTTGTATACACCCAAAATCTTTGATCATCTCATCAAAGCGTACATTCCAACTCCGAGATGCTTACTCCAGTCCTTAGAAGGATTGCTGGAGCTTTGCATACTTATTAGCATCTTTCAGGATTGACAAAACCTTCCGGTTGTATCACATACAACCTTTCCTCAAGAAAATCGTCGAGGAAACAATGTTTTGACATCCTATCTGCAAGATTTCATAAATAATGCAGTAATCGCTAATATAATTCCAACAGACTCTTAGCATCGCTACAAGTGAGAAAGTCTCATCGTAGTCAACTCCTTGAACTTGTCGGAAAACATCTTAACGACAAGTCGAGCTTTCTTAATGGTGATACTTACCATCATTGTACGTCTTCCTTTTAAAATCCATATGTACCTAACAGCCTTACGACCATCAAGTAGTTCTTCCAAAGTCTACACTTTGTTTTCATACATGGATCCTATCTCGGATTTTATGACCTCGAGCCATTTATCGGAATCCGGGCCCACCATTGCTTCTCCATGGCTCGTAGGTTCATTGTTGTCTAGCAACATGACTTCCAAGAGAGGATTACGTACCACTCTGAAGTAGCACGCATCCTTGTCATCCCACGAGGTTTGGTAGTGACTTGATCTGAAGTTTCATGATCACTATCACAAGCTTCCACTTCAATTGGTGTAGGTGCCACAGGAACAACTTCCTATGCCCTGCCACACACTAGTTGAAGAGACGGTTTAATAACCTCATCAAGTCTCCACCATCCTCCCACTCAATTCTTTCGAGAGAAACTTTTCCTCGAGAAAGGACCCGATTCCAGAAACAATCCCTTATTGCTTTTGGATCTGAGACAGGAGGTATACCCAACTATTTTGGGTGTCCTATGAAGATGCATTTATCCGCTTTGGGTTCGAGCTTATCAGCCTGAAACTTTTTCACATAAGCGTCACAGCCCCAAACTTTTAAGAAATGACAGCTTAGGTTTCCCTAAACCATAGTTCATACGGTGTCATCTCATCAGAATTACGTGGTGCCCCTTTTAAAGTGAATGTGGTTGTCTCTAATGCCTAACCCATAAACTATTGTGGTAATTCGATAAGAGACATCATGGTATGCATCATATCCGATGGGGTGCAGTTATGATGTTCGGACACACCATCACACTATGGTGTTCCAGGCTGTATTAGTTGTGAAACAATTTCCACAATGTCTTAATTTTGTGCCAAACTCGTAATTCAGATATTCATCTCTATGATCATATCATAGATATTTTATCCTCTTGTCACGACAATCTTTCAACTTCACCCTAAAATTACTTGAACCTTTCAATAATTCAGACTCGTGATTCATCAAGTAAATATACTCAACATCTACTCAAATCATCTGTGAAGTAAGAACATAATGATATCCACTACATGCCTCAGCACTCATTGGATTGGACACATCAAAATGTATTACTTCCAACAAGTTGCTTTCTAGTTCCATTTTACTGAAAATGAGGCTTTTAGTCATCTTGCCCATGTGGTATGATTTGCATGTCTCAAGTGATTCAAAATCAAGTGAGTCCAAACGATCCCTTTGCATGGAGTTTCTTCATGCATATACACCAATAGACATGGTTCGCATGTCTCAAACTTTTCAAAAACGAGTGAGTCCAAAGATCCATCAACATGGAGCTTCTTCATGCGTTTTATACCGATATGACTTACATGGCAGTGCCACAAGTAGGTGGTACTATCATTACTATCTTTTGGCATGAACATGTATATCACTACGATCGAGATTCAATAAACCATTCATTTTAGGTGTAAGACCATTGAAGGTATTATTCAAATAAACAGAGTAACCATTATTCTCTTTAAATGAATAACCATATTGCGATAGACATAATCCAATCATGTCTATGCTCAACACAAACACCAATCTCGATGGTAGAGGGAGCGTACGATATTTGATCATATCGACATTGGAAACACTTCCAACACATGTCGTCAGCTCACCTTTAGCTAGTCTTTGTTTATTCCGTAGCTTTTATTTCGAGTTACTGACACTTAGCAACCGAACCGGTATCTAATACCCTGGTGCTACTAGGAGTACTAGTAAAGTACACATTAACATAATGTATATTCAATATACTTCTATCGACAGCCTTCTCATCTACCAAGTATCTAGGGTAATTCTGCTCTAGTGGTTGTTCCCCTTATTACAGAAGCACTTAGTCTCGGGTTTGGGTTCAACTTTGGGTTTCTCCACTAGAGCAGCAGCTGAATTGCCGTTTCATGAAGTATCCCTTCTTGCCCTTGCCCTTCTTGAAACTAGCGGTTTCACCAACCATCAACAATTGATGCTCCTTCTTGATTTCTACTTTCGTGGTGTCAAACATCGCGAATATCTCAAGGATCATCATATATGTCCCTGATACATTATAGTTCATCACGAAGCTCTAGCAGCTTGGTGGTAATGACTTCGGAGAAACATCACTATCTCATTTGGAAGATCAACTCCCACTTGATTCAAATGATTGTTGTACTCAGACAATCTGAGCACAAGATCAACAATTGAGCTTTTCTCCCTTAGTTTGCAGGCTAAGAAAAAAAACGTCGGAGGTCTTATACCTCTTGACGTGGGCACGAGCCTGAAATCCCAATTTCAGCCCTCGAAACATCGCATATGTTTCGCGATGTTTCAAAAACGTCTTCAGTGCCTCAACTCTAAACCATTTAGCATTACGCACTGAACTATCATGTAGTCATCAAAACGTGTATGTCAAATGTTCACAACATCCACAGACGACGTTCGAGGTTCAGCATACTGAGCGGTGCATTAAGGACATAAGCCTTCTATGAAGCAATGAGGACAATCCTCAGTCTACGGACCTAGTCCGCATAATTGCTACTATCAACTTTCAACTAAATTTTCTCTAGGAACATATCTAAACAGTAGAACTGAAGCGCGAGCTACGACATAATTTGCGAAGACCTTTTGACTATGTTCAGGATAATTAAGTTCATCTTATGAACTCCCACTCAGATAGACATCCCTCTAGTCATCTAAGTGATTACATGATCCGAGTCAACTAGGCCGTGTCCGATCATCACGTGAGACGGACTAGTCATCATCGGTGAACATCTTCATGTTGATCGTATCTACCATACGACTCATGCTCGACCTTTCGGTCTCTTGTGTTCCGAGGCCATGTCTGTACATGCTAGGCTCGTCAAGTTAACCTAAGTGTTTCGCATGTGTTCCGAGGCCATGTCTGTACATGCTAGGCTCGTCAACACCCGTTGTATTCGAACATTAGAATCTAACACCCGATCATCACGTGGTGCTTCGAAACAACAAACTGTCGCAACGGTGCACAGTTAGGGGGAACACTTTCTTGAAATTATTATGAGGGATCATCTTATTTACTACCATCGTTCTAAGTAAACAAGATGAATAAACATGATAAACATCACATGCAATCAAATAGTGACATGATATGGCCATCATCACTGTGCTCCTCTTGATCTCCATCTTCGGGGCTCCATGATCATCATCGTCACCGGCATGACACCATGATCTCCATCATCATGATCTCCATCATCGTGTCTCCATGAAGTTGCCTCGCCAATTATTACTTCTACTACTACAACTAACGGTTAGCAATAAAGTAAAGTAATTACATGACGTTTATGTTGACACGCAGGTCATAAATAAATTAAGACAACTCCTATGGCTCCTGCCGGTTGTCATACTCATCGACATGCAAGTCATGATTCCTATTACAAGAACATGATCATCTCATACATCACATATATCATTCATCACATCCTTTGGCCATATCACATCACATAGCATACTCTGCAAAAACAAGTTAGACGTCCTCTAATTGTTGTTTGCATGTTTTACGTGGCTGCTATGGGTTTCTAGCAAGAACGTTTCTTACCTATGCAAAAACCACAACGTGATATGCCAATTGCTATTTACCCTTCATAAGGACCCTTTTCATCGAATCCGATCCGACTAAAGTGGGAGAGACAGACACCCGCTAGCCACCTTATGCAACTAGTGCATGTCAGTCGGTGGAACCAGTCTCACGTAAGAGTACGTGTAAGGTCGGTCCGGGCCGCTTCATCCCACGATGCCGCCGAATCAAGATAAGACTAGTAACGGCAAGCATATTGAACAAAATCAACGCCCACAACTACTTTGTGTTCTACTCGTGCATAGAAACTACGCATAGACCTAGCTCATGATGCCACTGTTGGGGAACGTAGCATAAATTCAAAATTTTCCTACGTGTCACCAAGATCTATCTATGGAGTCATCTAGCAACGAGGGAGGAGTGGATCTACATACCCTTGTAGATCACGCGCGGAAGCGTTCAAGAGAACGGGGTTGATGGAGTCGTACTCGTCGTGATCCATATCACCGATGATCCTGGCGCCGAACGGACGGCACCTCCGCGTTCAACACACGTACGGAGCAGCGACGTCTCCTCCTTCTTGAACCAGCAAGGGGGGAGGAGAGGTTGATGGATGATGGAGATCCAGCAGCCCGACGGCGTGGTGGTGGAAGTAGCGGGATTCCAACAGGGCTTCGCCAAGCGCTGCGGGAGGAGGGAGATGTGTCATGGGAGGGAGAGGGAGGCGTCGGGGCTTAGGTTAGGTTGCCCTCCCTTCCCCCCACTATATATAGGGCCAAGAGAGAGGGGGGAGGCGCAGCCTTGGCCCTTCCTCCAAGGAAGGGTGCGGCCAGGGAGGAGTCCCTCCTCCCCAAGGCACCTCGGAGGTGCCTTCCCCCTTTAGGACTCTTCCTTTCCTTATCTCTTGGCACATGGGCCTCTTGGGGCTGGTGCCCTTGGCCCATAAAAGCCAAGGCGCACCCCCTACAGCCCATGTGGCCCCCCGGGGCAGGTGGCCCCACCCGGTGGACCCCCGGGACCCTTCCGGTGGTCCCAGTACAATACCGGTGACCTCGAAAACTTGTCCTGATGGCCGAAATAGCACTTCCTATATATAATTCTTTACCTCCGGACCATTCCGGAACTCCTCGTGACGTCCGGGATATCATCCGGGACTTCAAACAACTTTCGGGTTACCGCATACTTATATCTCTATAACCCTAGCGTCACCGAACCTTAAGTGTGTAGACCCTACGGGTTCGGGAACCATGCAGACATGACCGAGACGTTCTCCGATCAATAACCAACAGCGGGACCTGGATACCCATGTTGGTTCCCACATGTTCCACGATGATCTCATCGGATGAACCACGATGTCAAGGACTTAATCAATCCCGTATACAATTCCCTTTGTCTAGCGGTACGATACTTGCCCGAGATTCGATCGTCGGTATCCCGATACCTTGTTCAATCTCGTTACCGGCAAGTCTCTTTACTCATTTCGTAACACATCATCCCATGATCAACTCCTTGATCACATTGTGCACATTATGATGATGTCCTACCGAGTGGGCCCAGAGATACCTCTCCGTTTACACGGAGTGACAAATCCCAGTCTCGATTCGTGCCAACCCAACAGACACTTTCGGAGATACCTGTAGTGTACCTTTATAGCCACCCAGTTACGTTGTGACGTTTGGCACACCCAAATCACTCCTATGGTATCCGGGAGTTGCACAATCTCATGGTCTAAGGAAATGATACTTGACATTAGAAAAGCTTTAGTATACGAACTACATGATCTTGTGCTAGGCTTAGGATTGGGTCTTGTCCATCACATCATTCTCCTAATGATGTGATCCCATTATCAACGACATCCAATGTCCATGGTCAGGAAGCCGTAACCATCTATTGATCAACGAGCTAGTCAACTAGAGGCTTACTAGGGACATGGTGTTGTCTATGTATCCACACATGTATCTGAGTTTCCTATCAATACAATTCTAGCATGGATAATAAACGATTATCATGAACAAGGAAATATAATAATAATCAATTTATTATTGCCTCTAGGGCATATTTCCAACAGATTGTGCACTTTTCATATAATGCAAAATGTTGTGAAGCATTTATCTCCATTGAAGAGTGAAGGGAAAGATGAAGGGAAAGAGAAAGATGAAGGGGCAGAAAAAGATGATGGGAAAGATGAAGATGAAGATGAGGAGTCTCATATTCTCATTGATTTTAGTGAATGTATGTATGGCTATGAGGACAAAACAGAATTTCAAGAAGCATTTGACAATTTGAGGCACAAAGTGCATAAGCAAACTTGGTTAGATAGTATCTACAAGTTGAAAGAAAAATGGGTTGAATGTTATATGAGAGATGTGTTTAGTTTGGGAGTGAGAAGTACACAACTTAGTGAGAGCTTCAACATTCATTGAAAAACCATTTGAAATCAGATTTTCATATTGTTCGGTTCTTGATGCATTTTGAGAGGACAGTGGAAGTAAAACGAAGAAAGGAATTGCAATCTGAATTTGATGCAAGGAAGAAGTTGCCAAGAATCAAGATGCACACACCTATGTTGGTGCTAGCAAGCAAAGAGTACACTCCAATCTGAATTTGATGCAAGGAAGAAATTGCCAAGAATCAAGATGCACACACCTATGTTGGTGCTAGCAAGCAAAGAGTACACTCCAATTATTTTTGAAGCTTTCCAAAGTGAATATGAAAGATCTATGGCTGCATGCACTAGAGCATTGGATGGACATAACAAGTTCGCAGTTGCTATTGGGAGTTTGCATGGTGATTTAAAATTCGAGGAGGAGCGCATGGTGATTGGTGATCCTCTAACCCAAACAGTTTCATGTAGTTGTGGAATGTTCAATAGGACGGGAATATTGTATGGACATGGTCTCAAAGTGCTTGATTTGATGAATATAAAAGTATTGCCAACACATTATATCTTAAAGAGATGGACTAGAGAAGCACGCAATGGAAGCATACAAGATAGACAAGGAAGGAACGTGATAGAAAATCCAAAGTTGGAAGCCCAACTTCGATACAAGGATTTGTCTCACAAATTTCACACTTTGGCATACAAAATAGCCTACTCTCTAGAATGTTGTTTTATGTTAGAAAATGCACTTGATTGGATTGGTCCACAACTAGAAGATAAACTCAATGCAACTACCAATGCGCCGAATAAGGCATGCAATGACAAAGAAAATGTTGACCCAAATATGCAACAAACAAATGAGGTTCTTAGTGCTGCAAAGCTCAAGAAAAAAGAGGTTCAATCAAAAAGATTGAGGAGAAGACAAACTTGGCTTGATAAGTTACTCAAAAGGAAGTGCAAGCCAACTAAAGTTGCTCCATCCAAAAACGAAAGAGCAAAGGTATGTAGCAATATGTACATGATGTGTTGTTACTATTCATTCCTAAACTTACTAGAATTTTTATTGCAGCAACACAAGAAACATGATGGTGTAGAGCCTCAAGTAGGAGTGGAGAAGGATGGGCATGATAAAGGAGCAAATATGGAGTTTCAAGAGTGCAACAAGATAATGAGTTACATGCAGCTCTTGACAACTACCAGTTATGATGAAAATCTGTTCTAGCATGTACAAGCTTGTTAGATAGTATTTTGGGCGGTGTCGACCGTATTTTGGGCAGGGTTGACTATAGTATTTTGGACTTATGGGCTAACTGTGGTCTTTTGTGGCCTATGTGTACTGGTAAAAGGGCCAACTCTATGTACTTGAATGATTATGTAAGAACAAATTTCAATGTCAAGTGCTTTAAAAATTAGTTTGTTCAGACCTGCAAAAGAATCTGTATTGTGTTCAACTTTCTGCTGTTGTTGTGTGCTAAAACTTCTAGTAAGTTTAGAAAGTTGTATTTGTATTGAAGTGTTGGGATGTACTCCTTTTTTGTATTGATGTGTTGAGACGTACTTCTTTTTTGTTGAAGTTTGCTAAACTAAATTGTACTGTATTGTGTTAACTGAACCAATTCTCTGCTCTCTTCTCTGTTTGAAGAAAGTGCACTCTGTTTTCTGTTGTTTTGTCCACTCATTCATTTTCTTTTGGCTGTGAACTGCTACTGGCCGCTGGATCAATTCCAATGGTGGATGGAAGGGGGCAAGGTACGTTGTGCCTTGGCCACAGCAAGGCACTGGATCCTCGTCCCTTCGAAACGGGACGATATCGAAGATTAACTCCTCACTTCGGAAGTTGTCCGGTGACCCGAAGACCACTTCCAGTGTGATTGAGCCCGTGCAATGGGCCTCTACACTTGGGATGACGCCCTTAAAGGTGGTTTTGGTGGGTTTGATCCTCGAGGGATCGATACCCATTTTTTGCATTGTATCCTGATAGAGCAGGTTCAGGCTGCTGCCGCCGTCCATAAGGACTCGGGTGAGGTGAAATCCATCGATGATGGGGTCTAGGACCAGTGCGGCGGATCCTCCATGACGGATACTAGTGGGGTGGTCCATGCGATCAAAGGTGATCGGATAAGCGGACCATGGGTTGAACTTCGGGGCGACGAGCTCCATCTCATAGACGTCCCTTAGTGCATGCTTCCGCTCCCTCTTGGGAATGTGGGTTGCGTATATCATGTTCACCGTCTTCACCTGTGGGGGGAACCCCTTCTGTCCTCCCGTGTTCGGTGGCCGGGGCTCCTCCTCGTTATCACTATGCAGCCCTTTGTCCTTGTTTTCGGCATTTAACTTGCCGACCTGCTTGAACACCCAGCATTCTCTGTTGGTGTGATTGGCTGGCTTGTCGGGGGTGCCGTGGATTTGACACGAGCGATCCAGTATGCGATCCAAACTAGACGGAGCCGGAGTACTTCTTTTAAATGGCTTTTTCCGCTGACCGGATCTAGAGCCTCTGAATCCGGAATTGACTGTCGTATCATCGTTGTTATCGCCGTTGTTACGGCGCTTTGGTCTGTTACGACGTGGTCTGCCGTTGGCATCTTTGGTATCCAAAGTGCCCAGATTCCTTGATGTGTTGTTGCTGCGAGCCAGCCAGCTATCCTCGCCCACGCAAAAGCGGGTCATGAGTGTCGTGAGGGCTGCCATAGACTTCGGCTTCTCCTGGCCAAGGTGGTGGGCAAGCCACTCGTCGCGGATGTTATACTTGAATGCCGCTAGGGCCTCTGCATCCGGACAGTCAACAATTTTGTTTTTCTTGGTCAGGAACCGTGTCCAGAATTGCCTGGCCGATTCCCCTGGCTGCTGGGTTATATGGCTCAAGTCATCAGCATCCGGTGGTCGCACATAAGTGCCCTGGAAGTTGTCAAGGAATGCGTCTTCCAAATCCTCCCAGCTGCCGATGAAGTCTGCTGGCAAGCTATTCAGCCAATGCCGAGCTGGTCCTTTGAGTTTTAGTGGGAGGTACTTGATGGCATATAGATCGTCACCGCGAGCCATGTGGATGTGAAGGAGGAAATCCTCGATCCATACAGCGGGATCTGTTGTACCATCATATGATTCGATATTAATGGGTTTAAAACCCTCCGGGAATTCTTGATCCATAACTTCATCAGTGAAGCATAGGGGGTGTGCGGCGCCTCTGTGCCGGGCTATATCACGACACAGTTCATGTGAGTCTTGTCTGCTGTATTCGGCCCGGCTGGATTTATCTTTGGTGTATCCGGCGCGACGATCATCATCCCGTGTTGGCGCGTGCGCCCGTGACCCGTA
Source organism: Triticum aestivum (assembly GCF_018294505.1). NCBI lineage: Eukaryota > Viridiplantae > Streptophyta > Magnoliopsida > Poales > Poaceae > Triticum > Triticum aestivum. The sequence goes on from NC_057797.1 coordinate 47,789,869, forward strand.
TATTGACCTTGTGAGTTTTGCCCTACTGTCCAATACGTCTCGCAGGTCCCGTGTGTTGCCCCGGGCCTTGGTATTTTTGATTGAGTGGCGGCGGGGTGCAGGCTGAACTTCAGGCTGAAACGCCTTTTTGTCTCGGCCACGCGGTGGCCGGTCAGCCGCATCGTATACTGGTGATGGAGGTTTCAATGCTTCCTCCTCTAGGTGAGGTAGCAACCTGCGTTTTGGGTAACTCTTGGAGGGGCGCTCGAGTTCGTATTCGTCGGCCTCAAGGACTTCGGTCCATCTATCTGCTAGCAAGTCTTGATCAGCTTGAAGTTGTTGTTGCTTTTTCTTCAGGCTATTTGCTAATGGCCATAAGCCGGTGCTTGAAGCGCTCCTGCTCGACGGGATCCCCAGACACGATAAATTCCTTGTCGTCGAGGCTCACCTCGTCTTCGGAGAGAGGCATATAATTGTCCTCCTTCGGTTCTCCATCTACCGCCTGCTCTGGAGGGCTAGCTTGTTCATCCTCCCACTCTACATCGTACTGGAGGGGGTTGTGGTTGTCTTCGGCACTATCTGGAGTTTTATTATCTCCTGTGCCGGTATCACTACTTTTGCTGTGGCGGGACTTAGAGCGGTGCCGCTGACATCGGCGCTTGGGTTGCTTCTTGGAGGGGTCATCCTCCGCTGTCTCGTCGTCATTGCCTTCTTTGGGAGTGTCCACCATGTATATATCATATGATGAGGTGGCGGTCCAGCGCCCTGTGGGCGGTGGTTCCTGTTCATCTCCTGCATCGCCGTCCATACCGTCGATGTCTTCGGAGTTGAAGTCGAGCATGTCGGTTAAATCGTCGACAGTGGCTACTAAGTGGGTGGTGGGTGGGCAGCGAATTTCTTTGTCATCCGCATCCCATTCTAGCCGGACATAGTTCGGCCAAGACTCTCCCGACAAGGAGAGAGACCTTAACGAATTTAGCACATCGCCGAAAGGCGAGTGCCGAAAGATATCCACAGAGGTGAACTCCATGATCGGCGCCTAGTCGGATTCGATGGGCACGGATGCAGGCGGCTCGAAGTCTGTGGCCGGAGACGAGTCTAGTGGTTCGGCGACACGGCTCTCGTAAGGGGTGAAATCAGTATCTGGCTCCATCGCCGCTGAGAGTGCAGCCTCCATGGCGGGGTCTATCCCTCCGTCCTTGGATGGCGCGATTTGCTCCGGATTGAAAGCCAGAGTAGTTGCAGATGCGATCTCTTGAACACTGTCTGACGGTAGAGTTACGTCGTGCTCGTCGCGACTGTGCAGCGCACCTGACACAGGCTCGAATCCGTCGAAGATCAAGTCTCTGCGGATATCGGCGGTGTAGTTTAAGTTTCCAAATCTGACCTGATGGCCAGGGGCATAGCTCTCGATCTGCTCCAGATGGCCAAGCGAATTAGCCCGCAGTGCGAAGCCACCGAATACAAAGATCTGTACGGGGAGGAAAGCCTCACCCTGGACCGCATCGCTACCGATGATCGAAAGAGCCATCAAGCCTTACGTTGACGACACAGTGGAACTCTCAATGAAAGCACCAATGTCAGTGTCAAAACCGGCGGATCTCGGGTAGGGGGTCCTGAACTGTGCGTCTAAGGCGGATGGTAATAGGAGGCAGGGGACACGATGTTTACCCAGGTTCGGGCCCTCTTGATGGAGGTAATACCCTACGTCCTGCTTGATTGTTCTTGATGATATGAGTATTACAAGAGTTGATCTACCAGGAGATCGTAGAGGCTAAACCCTAGAATATAGCCTATGGTATGATTGTGTGTTGTCCTACGGACTAAATCCTCCAGTTTATATAGACATCGGAGGGGGCTAGGGTTACACAGAGTCGGTTACAAGGGAGGAGATCTACATATCCGTATTGCCTAGCTTGCCTTCCACGCCAAGGAGAGTCCCATCCGGACACGGGACGAAGTCTTCAATCTTGTATCTTCATAGTCCAACAGTCCGGTCAAAGGATATAGTTCGGCTGTCCAGAGACCCCCTAATCCAGGACTCCCTCAGTTATGTTATGGATGAAGAAACTGCTAGAGACTTTTTAGCTTTCAATGATAGATATGATCTTAAGAAATTATTAGCTAAGCTTAAAGAAAAATCTTTGAATGCTAGAATGAAATATGACCCTGCTTTTGCTACTTCACCTATCTGTATTTCCGATAAGGATTATGATTTCTCTGTAGATCCTGAGATAATTACTTTGGTTGAATCTGATCCTTTCTATGGCTATGAATCTGAAACTGTTGTGGCACATCTTACTAAATTAAATGATATAGCCACCCTATTCACTAATGATGAGAAACTCGCTACTATTATATCCTTAAGTTATTTCCGTTCTCATTAAAGGGTGATGCTAAAACATGGTTTAATTCTCTTGATCCTGGGTTGTGTGCGTAGTCCCCAGGATATGATTTCTTACTTCTCTCCTAAATATTTCCCCGCTCATAAGAAACAAGCTGCCTTAAGGGAAATATATATATTTGTGCAAATTGAAGAAGAGAGTCTCCCACAATCTTGGGGGAGGCTTCTCCAATTACTTAATGCTTTGCCTGATCATCCTCTTAAGAAAAATAAAATACTTGATATCTTTTATAATGGACTAACCGATGCTTCCAGAGACCACCTAGATAGTTGTGCTGGTTGTGTTTTCAGGGAAAGAACTGTTGATCAATCTGAATTGCTATTGAATAATATGTTGAGTAATGAAAATGATTGGACACTTCCTGAACCAACTCCTAAGCCAACTCCGAAGAAAACGAGTATTCTATTTCTCAGTCCTAAAGATATGCAAGAGGCAAAGAAATCTATGAAAGAAAAAGGTATTAAAGCTGAAGATGCTAAGAATTTACCACCTATTGAAGAAATACATGGTCTTGATAACCCAACACAGGTAGTAAAGGTAAATTTCTCTATAGATTTGATGAAGGTGATATTCCTCGTAATAAGTCTGCTAGCCCATGCTTGGATGAGTTTGATATTTTTATTGTTAAACAAGAAGACTTCAATGCTTATGTTGGTAGACAATTGAAACGTAATGCTTATATGATTGAATACTTGAGTGATTATATGTCTAGAGTTAAAGGTGAACTTAACCTTATTAGTAAACATGCTTCTATGGTTACCACTCAAGTAGAACAAGTGCTTAAAGCTCAAAATGATTTGCTCAATGAATTAAATAATAAGAAATGATAATGCTGTTAGAGTTGTGACTAGAGGTGGTAAAATGACTCAGGAACCTTTGTATCCTGAGGGCCACCCCAAGAGAATTGAGCAAGATTCTCATAGAATTAATGTTGATGCACCTAGTTCTTCTAATAAAAAGAAAAAGAAAAATGATAGGACTTTGCATGCTTCTAGTGAACCTGTTGTTGACACACCTGAGAATCCCAATGATATTTCTATTTCTGATGCCGAAACACAATCTGGTAATGAACAAGAAACTGGCGATAATGTTAATGATGATGTTCATGTTGAAGCTCAACCTAGCAATAACAATGATGTAGAGATTGAACCTGCTGTTGATCTTGATAACCCACAATCAAAGAATCAACGTTATGATAAGAGAAATTTTGTTGCTAGGAAGCACGGTAAAGAAAGAGAACCATGGGTTCAGAAACCCATGCCTTTTCCTCCTAAACCATCCAAGAAAAAGGATGATGAGGATTTTGAGCGCTTTGCTGATATGATTAGACCTATCTTTTTGCGTATGTGTTTGACTGATATGCTTAAAATGAATCCTTATGCTAAGTACATGAAAGATATTGTTACAAATAAAAAAAGATACTGAAAGCTGAAATTTCCACCATGCTTGCTAATTATACTTTTAAGGGTGGAATACCAAAGAAACTTGGACATCCAGGAGTACCAACTATACCATGCTCCATTAAAAGAAACTATGTTAAAACTACTTTATGTAATCTTGGAGCTGGTGTTAGTGTTATGCCTCTCACTTTATATCGTAGACTTGAATTGAATAAGTTGATGCCTACTGAAATATCTTTGCAAATGGCCGATAAATCAACTGCTATACCTGTCGGTATTTGTGAGGATGTGCCTGTTGTGGTTGCAAACATTACTATTTTAACGGACTTTGTTATTCTTGATATTCCCGAGGACGATAGTATGTCGATTATCCTTGGTAGACCCTTTTTGAATACTGCAGGGGCTGTTATTTATTGCAACAAAGGCAATGTCACTTTTCATGTTAATGGTAATGAGCATACAGTACACTTTCCAAGGAAACAACCTCAAGTCCACAGTATCAATTCTATTGGAAAAACTTCAACAATTATTATTGGAGGTTTTGAATTTCCTTTTCCTACTGTCAAGAAGAAATATGATATTCTTATTGTTGGGGACATGCATATCCCCATTGAGGTAACCTAGTGCTATTCGAAAATTCTCCGGTTTTATGTTATTCGAAAAGACTTTGTTAAGACTTGATCAACCTTGTTAGTGGATTCCTTTTGATGAGCATGAGATGGATGAAGTTAGAAAACACAACTCTCTGTACCCTCTTTTACTTTCTGTTATTTAGATTAAATAAAGCAAAATAGTATTTTTTTTTGTCTGTTTTCTAAATTTTCCTTGCAATAAAAAATACCCCGAAAATAAAAGTTCTCCAAATGTCCTGAAAATTTAATATGATTTTTTCTAGAATATTTAAGAATATTTGGCACTCGGAACACACCTGGGGGCCACACCACCTGGACACGAGGGTCCAGGGCGCGCCCCCCTGCCTCGTGGATCCCACATGGGCCCCTCCACTTATTCTTGCACCCACACACTTCTCTTTCCTCCAAAAAAAAATCATCCACCAGCTCAAACCCGAGTTCTAGCTCATCTTGCTGCCATTTTCGATCTCCTAGCTCAAAGCTCCATTCACAAAAATGCTTTGGGGGATTGTTCTTCGGTATGTGACTCCTCCAATGATCCAATTAGTTTTTGTTCTAGTGCCTTATTTATTGCAAATTTTTGCTTCTTAGGTGACCCTGTTCTTGAGCTTGCATGTCAAATTTATGTGGTCAAAAGTAGTTTTAATGCATGATATGGCCTCTAGGCACTTGTAGGAGTAGTTGCTATCAATCTTGTTGAGTTTGGTTCACTTTTATTTTGAGTTACTAAAATTTTCAGAAATTTTTCAGAGGAAGAAATATGTTTAGGAAAATGTACCAAGGTGGTTCCTCAAGGAAGCAAGGCCCAAGGCCCGCCATACGTGAGCCGGACTATGAACTACCAAGAGAAGCTCAAGTGCGGCCTTGTGAATGGCCGTCAGAAGATTTTATGGTCTGGGCAGGCATCAAGGACGAATTTGACGCATATGTGCGTAACACTGATCTTGAGAGCTTTGTGTTAGATAAGTGCCTGCAATACCGCTACCTAATTGATTCATTTGTGAGAAGGTTTAAATTTACATCCTCGCGCAATTCTCACACCGTTTTATTCGATCTTTATGATAAATCTTATACCATGGACTTAGAAGATTTTAATACTGCTTGTAAACTCTCGCAGTGGGGTAATGTTAGTGAACCTCGCAAATCTGAATTTAAAGAATTTCTTGCTAGTATCACTGTGGGGAATCTAGAGAAACCACACAAGCTATCATAGGGAGCATTCATTTTACTGCCATACATTATTTTGCTCTCTTTGTGGGTAGATGCATTAACGGTAAAGATGAGGTTTGCCACATGTGCGTTCTAGATCTTAGTGTCCTCAAGAGTGCGGTATTGGGTGATAAACAATATAACTTGGGGGCTATTGTTGCACGTAGGTTGCATCTTAATAGTTTAAGTGGAGACTTGTTTGGTGGAATTTATGCAACTCATGTAGCTAATTTTCTTGAGATACCCATACATGAGAATGATATTGAATTGCCTCCTGCTTATCTAGATTATAATACTATGGTTCGTCATCAGTTTGTTGAGAGGAATGATCAGTTCCTCCAGTACCGACTAATATTTGACAGTCGGCGCACCGTCCATGTTGCTCTCCCTACTCCTAATTCTTTGACTTTCACACAAAAAGGAGATATGTTATAACCAGGGAGGAGGCGAACAAGTGCGAGAGAAGGACGGAGGCAGCTCACCTCCAAGCTGCAGCCCATGAGGCAATAGCCGCTACATCTCAGTACGACCCCAGTTACAACTTCGGATATCTCCCAGGCCAGCTGTGGCCATAGACCAACTTAGGCCAAAAGCCTAAGCTTGGGGGAGTACGTATTCCTCACCGACATTACATTCATGTTCACACACTCATTCTATTTGTCGGTGCTCATACTTTTTCAATGTATCATCCATGCTAGTTTATTTTCTGTTTTAAGCTTTCTTCTTGTGTGTTTGAAAAACCTTAAGAAAAATCAGAAACAAAATTAGTTGTAGCTTTTAGCTAGTTTACTTTCCATGCATGTAGTAGTAATAATTAAAAGAAACCCCAAAAATATTTTTCGTTCTTCTTTTGCTTGTTGGGAGCTTTCCCATGTAAATAGTTTTATTTCTTTTCTTGTTCTTTGGGGGTCGAGAGGAGAAGACCATGATGAAAATGTTGAGTGGCTCTCATATGCATTATTGTTGATCTAACAAAGAGCCCATATTACCTTGTCTTCTCCCTTGAATTGAATGCTTGCAGATTCCAGCTTAGTCCAATGCATGCGTACTATTATTATTATCCACACCGTTCGGTTGTGCAAGTGAAAGGCAATAATGAAGATATATGATGGACTGATTGAGATGAGAGAAGCTGGTATGAACTCAGCCTCTCTTGTTTTTGTAAATATGATTAGTTCATCATTCCTGATTCAGCATATTATGAATGAAACATGTTTGCAATGACAATTAGATATTATAGTTGCTCATACCATGCTTAATTTGCTAGGAGTTTATAATATTTTACCTTGCGTTCCAACATGCTATTAAAATGGTTGTGATGTGGTTTGATAGGGTGGTATCCTCCTTTAAACGATTCAAGTGGCTTGACTTGGCACATGTTCACGCATGTAGTTGAAACAAAATCAACATAGCCTCCACGATATTTATGTTCATGGTGAATTATATCCTACTCATGCTTGCATTCAGTGTTGATTAATTTTAATGCATGTTCATGACTGATGTCGCTCTCTAGCTGGTCGCTTCCCAGTCTCTTTCTAGCCTTCACTTGTACTAAGCGGGAATACTGCTTGTGCATCCACTTCCATAAACCCCAAAATTTATTCCATATGAGTCCACCATACCTTCCTATATGCGGTATCTACCTGTTGTTCCAAGTAAATCTGTATGTGCCGAACTCTAAACCTTCAAATGAAATTCTGTTTTGTATGCTCGAATAGCTCATGTGTCAGCTAGGGTTGTCTATATCTTCCATGCTAGGCGGGTTATTCTCAAGAGGAGTGGACTCCGCTCCTTGATATGTCTCCAACGTATCTATAATTTTTGATTGCTCCATGATATATTATCTACTGTTTTGGACTATATTGGGCTTTATTTTCCATTTTTATATTATTTTTGGGACTAACCTATTAACCGGAGGCCCAGCCCAGAATTGCTGTTTTTTGCCTATTTCAGTGTTTCGGATAAATGGAATATCAAACGGAGTCCAAACGGAATAAAATCTTCGGGGACGTGATTTTCTCACCGAACGTGATCCAGGAGACTTGGGCCCTGCTCCAAGGAACAAAAGAGGCGGTCACGAGGGTGGGGGCACCCCCCTAGGGCACGCCCCCTACCTCGTGGGCCCCTCGTTGCTCCTCCGGCGTACTTCTTCCTCCTATATATACACATGTATCCCCAAACGATCAGAACAGGAGCAAAAAATCTAATTCCACCGCCGCAACTTTCTGTATCCACGAGATCCCATCTTGGGGCCTGTTCCGGAGCTCCGCCGGAAGAGGGCCGTCATCACGGAGGGCTTCTACATCATCCTAGCCCCTCCGATGAAGTGTGAGTAGTTTACCTCAGACCTTCGGGTCCATAGTTAGTAGCTAGATGGCTTCTTCTCTCTCTTTGAATCTCAATACAAAGTTCTCCCCCTCTCTTGTGGAGATCTATTCGATGTAATCTTCTTTTTGCGGTGTGTTTGTTGAGACCGATGAATTGTGGGTTTATGATCAAGTCTATCTATGAATAATATTTGAATCTTCTCTGAATTCTTTTATGTATGATTGGTTATCTTTGCAAGTCTCTTCGAATTATCCGTTTGGTTTGGCCAACTAGATTGGTAGTTCTTGCCATGGGAGAAGTGCTTAGCTTTGGGTTCGATCTTGCGGTGTCCTTACCCAGTGACAGAAGGGGCAGCAAGGCACGTATTGTATCGTTGCCATCAAGGATAACAAGATGGGGTTTATTTCATATTGCATGAATTTATCTCTCTACATCATGTCATCTTGCTTAAGGCGTTACTCTGTTTTTAACTTAATACTCTAGATGCATGCTAGATAGCGGTCGATGAGTGGAGTAATAGTAGTAGATGCAGAATCGTTTCGATCTACTTGTCACAGACGTTATGCCTATATACATGATCATGCCTAGATATTCTCATAACTGTGCTCAATTCTGTCAATTGCTCAACAGTAATTTGTTCACGCACCGTAGAATACTTATGCTCTTGAGAGAAGCCACTAGTGAAACCTATGGCCCCCGGGTCTATTCTCATTATATCAATCTCCATCACTTTAATCTTGTTTTGCTTTTTTACTTCCTTTTACTTTTTACTTTGCATCTTTATACCAAAAATACCAAAAATATTATATCTATCAGATCTCACTCTCGTAAGTGACTGTGAAGGGCTTGACAACCCCTAATCGCGTTGGTTGCGAGTAGCTATCGCTTTGTGCAGGTACGAGGGACTTGAGTGTGGGCTCCTACTGGATTGATACCTTGGTTCTCAAAAACTGAGGGAAATACTTACGCAACTCTGCTACATCATCCCTTCCTCTTCGGGGAAAACCAACACAAGCTCAAGACGTAGCACTCCTCACTCACGAGAAAATGGCTAGTAACCGGGATGCCCAGTCCCATGCTCAAATCAAATCAAAATAATTGCAAACAAAACTCCCCCAGGATTTGCTGTTAGTTAGAGGCACCGTTGTTTCGGACAAGACATGGATTGATGTTTGTTGGTGGTAGGGGGAGTGTAAACTTTACCATTCTGCTTGGGAACCGCCTATAATGTGTGTAGCATGGAAGATATCGAGATCTCTCAGTTGTTATGTTGACAATGGAAGTATACCACTCAAAATATTATTCATCTCTGTTTCCAAAATCGAGCTCTGGCACCTCTACAAATCCCAGCTTCCCTCTGCGAAGGGCCTGTCTATTTACTTTTATGTTGAGTCATCATCCTCTTATTCAAAAGCACCAGTTGGAGAGCACCGCTATCATTTGCAGGCATTACTATTAGTTTACATTGAGTATGACTATGACTGGATCTTTTTTACCATGAATTACAATGTTTAGTCGGTCCTTGATCTTTAGAGGTGCTCTGCATTTATGTTTTGCGGTCTCAGAAAGGGCTAGCGAGATACCATCTTGTTATATCATATTATGATTGTTTTGAGAAAGTGTTGTCATCCGAGATTTACTATTATTGCTCGCTAGTTGATTATGTCATTGATATGAGTAAACATGACATCTAAATGTTATTGTGAATATGGTTAGTTCATAATCTTTAATGAAAACTTGAATGCTGGCTTTACATATTTACAACAACAAGAGCAAACAAAGTTTGTAAAAGTTTTTCTTTATCACTTTCAGTTTATCAACTGAATTGCTTGAGGACAAGCAAGGGTTTAAGCTTGGGGGAGTTGATACGTCTCCATCGTATCTACTTTTCCAAACACTTTTTCCCTTGTTTTGGACTCTAACTTGCATGATTTGAATGGAACTAACCCGGACTGACGCTGTTTTCAGCAGAATTGCCATGGTGTTATTTTTGTGCAGAAATAAAAGTTCTCGGAATGACCTGAAAATCAACGGAGAATATTTTTGGAACATATAAAAAATACTGGCGAAAGAATCAAGGCCAGGGGGGCACACCCTATCCACGAGGGTGGGGGCGCGCCCCCCTGCCTCGTGGGCCCCCTGGTGCTCCACCGACCTCAACTCCAACTCTATATATTCACGTTCGGGGAGAAAAAAATCAGAGAGAAGGATTCATCGCGTTTTGCGATACAGAGCCGCCGCCAAGCCCTAATCTCTCTCGGGATCGAGGGCTGATCTGGAGTCCGTTCGGGGCTCCGGAGAGGGGAATCTGTCGCCATCGTCATCATCAACCTTCCTCCATCACCAATTTCATGATGCTCACTGCCGTGCGTGAGTAATTCCATCATAGGCTTGCTGGACGGTGATGGGTTGGATGAGATTTATCATGTATTCGAGTTAGTTTTGTTAGGATTTGATCCCTAGTATCCATTATGTTCTGAGATTGATGTTGATATGACTTTGCTATGCTTAATGCTTGTCACTAGGGTCCGAGTGCCATGATTTCAGATCTGAACCTATTATGTTTTCATGAATATAGGTGAGTTCTTGATCCTATCTTGCAAGTCAATAGTCACATATTATGTGTTATGATTCGTTAACCCTGAAGTGACAATAATCGAGATACTTACCGGTGATGACCGTAGTTTGAGGAGTTAATACTTTGGTCTGGTACTCTATTAAAAGGAGGCTTAATATCCCTTAGTTTCCAATAGGACCCTGCTGCCATGGGAGGGTAGGACAAAAGATGTCATGCAGGTTCTTTTCCATAAGCACGTATGACTACATTCGGAATACATGCCTGCATTACATTGATGAACTGGAGCTAGTTCTGTGTCACCCTATGTTATAATTGTTGCATAAGGAATTACATCTGACATAATTATCCATCACTAATCCAATGCCTATGAGCTTTTCACATATGTCTTTGCTTAGTTATTTTTCCATTGCTACTATTACAATCACTACAAAACCAATACCATTACTTTTGCCACCGTTACCGTTACTTCCATATTACTTTGCTACTAAATACTTTGCTGCAGATATTAAGTCTTTCAGGTGCGGTTGAATTGACAGCTCAACTGTTAATACTTGAGAAAATTCTTTGGCTCCCCTTGTGTCGAATCAATAAATTTGGGTTGAATACTCTACCCTCGAAAACTGTTGTGATCCCCTATATTTGTGGGTTATCACTATCCAGCATGCATCTAGTGTATCAAGTTCATGGAAAAACATAGTAATGCAATAAGAACGATGACATGATGTAGACAATATACGTTTATCTATATGGAGGTAGATATAGATCTCATCTTTTTATCCTTAGTAGCAACGATACATACGTGTTGGTTCCCTTTTTGTCACTGGGATCAAGCACCGCAAGATTGAACCCACTACCGGGCACCTCTTCCCATTCTAAGATAAATAAATCGAGTTGGCCAGACAAAACCCAAATATCGAAGAAGAAATACGAGGCTATAAGAGATCACACATAAAAGAGATCAAAGAAACTCAAATACTTTCATGGATATAAAAACATAGATCTGATCACAAACTCGAAGTTCATCGATCCCAACAAACACACCGCAAAAGAGTTACATCATATGGATCTCTAAGAGACCATCATATGGATCTCGAAGTTCATCGATCCCAACAAACACACCACAGCCTTGCCAATGATTTCCCGCGGGAAACCGAGGCGTTCTGAGGGCGACAAGGCAAGTGTCACTGACTTGGCGGGCCCGCAGCTCTTTCGTGCCAAAATAGCTCGCCCCCGGGCGCCCCCCAGCGTGCGTCGGGTTCGGCCTGGGTCCGCCGGCGCTAGTTTCAGCCCAAACCGGTGAAAACGGGTTCTTGGGGCGCGACTGGGCCGATTTTTGGGCGCCGGCGCGAAAAAATCGCATGGGAGGGTCTGTTGGGGATGCGCTGGAGATGCTCTAAGGTTAGTACTGTGTCTATGATCAACATTTTTAAACATGACAATTAGTTATTGATCTACTAATTCTGTTTGCTCAACTCATCACCCTAGAACAATCTACGCGGGAAAAAATGATGTATTATCTGCGCTGAGAAAACAATTTATACTTTTGAAACAAATGCACATGTTGTGTTCTTACAATAATGCAGTTACCATATTGCCGTACATTTTGCGGTTTGTCGTGCATTTTTTCCGTGACATACTTGGTGGCAAATAGCATGAAAATTCTCAAGGCCCCTAGATACGGTGGTGTGCAAGATCGTTATTGCACCGTGGTTAAATCATTGTAAATTGGTTTCCTCATCTACATATAAACATGTATTCTTTGCCCAGTCACCATGTGAAAAGAAATTAGTTTCGAATAAGAATGGAGGCACTATGCTGAAACGTCGTCAATTCCCTCAAAAACTGATCTGAGTCATGTATATATACAATCAAATTGTTAACGATCGCAGAGAAGTACTAGGGGGCAGCAAGGAGAAGCGCAACCCAAGATTAGGAGACAGATTCATCTGCATGCTCCAGTATGATGAATCAGGAGAGCTATACATGTTCTATGCTATTCTACCTGAGAGGGAGCAGCAGGAGTAGCTACTAGTTCATGCTCTTAATTAGTACTTGTCTCATGTCCGTGTCCTAAACTTCGATATTGGTGATGATTATGTTGAACTCGATGATATCGTTGCTTCTGTCACAAAGTGAATGTTTCCTCTTTAAGCTAGCCAGTGTTGGTGATGATTAGATAGCTAGCGGTAATGACTATGATGATTAAATAGTGGTAATTAGACGACTACGATGATTTTTAGTTAGCTAGAGTTTATTTATTTATTAATATGCGATGATGATGATGATGATGATGATGACGACTACAACTCATTATAACGTAAAACAATCCTAAATTAAATTGATAACACAAATTTAATTGAAAAATAAAAAATAAAACAAAAACCCACAAACATTTAGTACCGGTTGGTGTTACCAACCGGTACTAAAGGGCTCCCGGCCCCCGGAGCTGGCTCGTGCCACGTGGTTTCCCTTTAGCACCGATTCGTGCTGAACCGGTACTAAAGGGGGGGCCTTTAGTGCCCACACTTTAGTGCCGGTTACTAAACCGGCACTAAAGGGCCTTACGAACCGGTGCTATTGCCCGGTTCTACACTAGTGGGGGAAGAATAACATCCGCCTCTGTGAAGCCCAGATCGGCAGTTGGTTTTAGAACGGTGGAAGACGATGACAGTGGACTACGCCTCCTCAAACTGGGCAAGTCACCGGCTGTGAGGCCTGACGCAACGGTGGTGGTGGCCTTCCTGGGACCCGAGCGGCGGTGGCCTCCTTTGGTCTACTCATCCTCGCTGCCAGTGGCACCCACGGTCGTGCCGACTTCGTCATCATGGCAGCGGGGCACGACCGATCTGGAGCTAGCCGCATCGTCCATGCCATCGTAAACATGCGTCAGCCGGTAGGACAGGAGCAAAGCCTCCTGCTCATGCACGTCCACGTCCACCCTGATGAGTGTGCCATCGACTTGCTCCTCTGTGTGCCACTGCTTGTCCACCACGGTGCCCTTATCGTCCTCTCGCGCCTCGCCCATGGTGATGCCGGCCTGAACTAGTGATGGGGGTGGCGTCGGCTTGTCCTTCGTTGGTTTGTCAGCGTCGCAGCCATCCGAAGAGCTTGCTGGAGAGCCATCATGTATCCGGCTAGCTTGATGGGCCAGCCATCCGGCGGCAATACCGGAGAGCTCCTTCTTTTGCTCGCCTATGATGTCGTCTCATGGGGCTTCAGAGCTCGAGGCCATGGCGGATTTGGTGCATAGAGGAGATGGAGAGCGGAGGTGTGGTGTAGCTTTTGCCCAGAGCATGTCCATGTTTAAATAGCGGGCAGATGCCATGCTGCTCGGGGCATTGGAATAGGTTTCTCGGCTGACGCGCCGGTTTAATGGAGGAAGGCAGGGAGGGCGAATGTCGCTTCAATGTGGAGAGAAGGCGCATGTAGTGGGCGGCGCTCTCGGTCGGCACGCCGCTTCAATGCCGGCTCCAGAGAGGTCGTGTCCTCTTTGGGCAGGCATGAATGCGGCGCCGACATTTTGGAGCAGTGCTGACTGCTATGGGCAAGGGAGAGTGTTTTGGGTGGGCCAAGTTTATCGGAGGCATGGATGGCAGCGGTCTGGATTCCCTCAAACCCCTCATCCCTCCGGTTTATGGAAAAAATGACGTCTACACTGGCCAACGGATGGATATATGACCTCGTTGGATGGCAAAACACGTCTAGACTGTGCGATCCAGACGTGTGCGGTCCGAGGTCCGTGTTGAAGATGTCCTGATGTTGCAAATTTGCAAGTGTGTTTGTCGTCACTCTTACTATCTCCGTTGATTTTTACTGTGATTTTTCTTTATTTGCAAGAGATTTTTACTATGATAAGTAGAGCCTAGTTTAGCAGTGGCCAGTGGGCAGTGGGCAACAAGGAAGAAAGCTAGGAGGTAAATATGTAATGTTCATTGAAACGTAGCCAAAGAGCCACAGGCATATCATACTTTGACACATGTATTCACAAATAGAATGAATTATTGACAGATGTTGCTATCCATTGGGTGTAGTGGCGCTAAAACACCGTCTACTTCATTTCATTAGAGTAGCAAAATCTCTAATATTTTGATTTCCCTTTCAAGATAAAATGATCCATTCTTGTATCCAGAAATGTTGTCAAAAACCGTGTCATGATTTTCAGTGTTGGCGAAAAAACATAATAGCTAATTAGTGTTAATATATCATTTAAAATATTGTTGACTTTTCTAAATCTTCTCGAACCAACAGTCTTATGGTGTCAATATGTTCTCATCAAGACGTTCCTGAAAATATCATAATTTCCTTTTTGTTCGTTGTTAGCTATTATCAGTGTGGCAAATAGTGCGTAAAGTGTCAACGTCCTTACCAAACAGTGAGTAAGGTTAAGCAGTGTCTTCAAAAGCGGACCCGTAAACCTCCCGCAATAGTTCAGACCGGATTATCCAGACCACGGAAGTCATTCAACATTAACCTGTATCGGTCCGTGGAGCGGTCCGGATGCGATTTCTCCCGCATACCGGAGACAAAAGTGAGGGAGGTTTGCGGGAGGCTGGACCGCTCCCAAGCCCGCTTCTGACCGCCTTGGCCCACCAAAAAAACCCTCCCCCTCTCATGCACGCTCCCGCCTGATACCCGCATTCATGCTGCTGTAGAGTGTGCTGCTCCGCATTAAAGACGGCTCAGGGCAGACGCGACCTCTCACTGCCTCCGCCACCAAAGCGGCGTGTCGGCCGATGGCGCTGCCCGCTGCACGCCTGGCTGAACACGCCTCCTCGCCGCATTTATACGCCCCCATAACCCTGCGTGTAAGCCAAAAAATCTACTCCGGCTACACGTCCGTTCATGAGCGGACCGACACTATGCAATGCTAGCCGAGCTCCTCCCATCTGCGCCCCATTTAAACGATGGTAGGCATCGGGCAAAAAGCACACCCCTCCGTCGCTCCCCCTATCTTCTCCTTCACCATTTCCTTCAATATTTTGATGGCATCCGACGGGCAGGAAGAGCAGTTCTCTGGCATACAAGCCAGCATGCTGACCCGCCGAGCCCGGCGGATACGAGCGAGGCAGCTCGCTGCTCCACCTTCCCCCTAGGCTGACGGAGCAATTTGCCGCCCAAATCCGGCGCGTGGTTCAGCAACTCGCTGCTCCAAGCCAGCTCGCGGAGGAGTGGCGAGTTTCTCCAGGACGGCAAGGAGTGGAGCACGGCAGCACGACCATGGACGACGCTGTGTCGTACCGCCCCTCCAGTGTGTACGACCGCGCCATCTACCGCCCATGCGCGTGTAGCCGCGCCATGCAGACAGAGAAAAAAGGCGGGTGCGCGAAGGAGATCGACGAGTCGGTGGCCAGCACATCTGCTCCATGTCCGCTGGCAACTTCGAGGGAAAGTAGAACACGGAAGGCCGCTGCCGCTTGGGTCCCAGGAAGGCCACTGCCGGCGCGTCTCCGGCTTGTACAGCTGGTGACATGACTGGTTTCTACTTTACCTTAGACCACCTTGGCTTGGGCATCCACGGAAGCACCCTTCCCCTTCGGCTGAAGCACCCTCTTCGCCACACTTCGATGAGCGGCGCAACCAGACATAGGGGATACGGGGGAAGAATATGCCTCAGGGACTCTCGGCAGTCTGGTGACGAAGGGATCCGCCGCGGCTGACCATAGACTAGTGTAGTGTATTCGTGTCGTGGCTTGGGCATCCATGGAAGCACCCTCTTCGCCACACTCCGATGAGCGGCGCAACCAGACATAGGATCGATACGGGGGAAGAATATGCCTCAGGGACTCCCGGCAGTCCGGTGACGAAGGGATCCGCCGCAGCTGACCATAGACTAGTGTAGTGTATCCGTGTCGTGGGAGTGTAGCTCCGTGCGACCGTACGTACACATAGTTTTAGTTTTTAAATTTAAATATTTCCAAAATGTAACCGTTTGCATCTAATTTGTATTAAATTCGATCGAGTTTGTATGAAATCCGGCTATATTTGCACGAATTTTGCCCCTCAAAAACTGATCTGAGTCATGTATGTATACATCTTCTAGCATTCGAAATATATATTTAAGAAAAAAAAAGCTTAGGCACTCCATGACGGAGTGCTATTTAGCAGGTCAAGCAGTTTTGTGCGATCAGGGTTGACGAGGCCCGAGAGCAGCTGGGCTGCCTAAACCTATTCTATCGGGCTCATCATACCCTGAGAACTGCCAGCAAGCTTACAGATACGCCAATTATCCATGATGCTTTTTTAATAGCTTACCAGGCTTGCTGCCTGGTGAACACCAAGTCACGAGCCGTGCATATAAACACCTTCTGTCGATTCTCCGTAAGCAATGTGGCACTAAACCACGTCTTTCCTTTTTGAACGGTGGCACTAACAAAGTACTAAAACTTTAGTACTACGTTTTTTTTTGTTACCGACAACTTCATCGACCAAAAGTGTGCACCTCTTTTATGGCCCAAACGAAAAGCCCAACACTGGGACGTCTGAATTGAGCTCGATGAGAGGCGAACCCTATTTTTCGTCTGAACTCGGCTCGGCCCATTTCGGTCGCGTATTCATCAGAGCGCAAAAATTCAGCGAGAGTTGAGAATCGAAACAAGGATTTCTTGGTTCACAGCGCACTCTGGCAACCACGCCGCCATGGGAAATTGTTGCGATAAACTCAATCACCTTTGTACCTTATCATCTCTTCTTTCATTTTTTCTGTTTTTTGTTTTCCATTTATTTCTGTTTTCGTTTTTTGTTTTATTTTTCCTTATTCCTCGTCCCATGATTTTTTTTTCAAATACATCCACGTTTTTTTAAAATTAACGAGCTTTTTCCTAATTCAACGATTTTTTTCACATTTGATAAACTTTTTTCCAATTCGATGAGCTTTTTCCAAATCCGATGGACTTTTTTAAAATTCAATGAACTTTTTTCCAAGAATGATGAATTTCTCCTTTAAATTTGTGAACTTTTTTCCAAATTGATGAACTATTTTTTCAAACTCGATGAACTTTTTGTCAAAAACGATATTTTTTTTCAAAACCAATGAACTTTTTAAAAGAACGATGAACTGTTTTTTTCAAAATGATGAACTTTTAAACTTTTTTCATATTTTTTCCAAAATCGGTGAACTTTTCTTCAAAAATGATGAACTGTTTCTCAAACTCGATGATCTTTTTTTAAGTTTGTGAAATTTTGTCTCAAAATCGATGAAATTTTTAAAATTCATGATTTTAAAAAAGTAAATAAAAATAAATGATAAATAAATAGTGTGGCCATACTACTTCATGCATAGTTAGCGCAATTAAAATCACAAGTGTCCAATCCCTGTGGTAGTCGGCTAAGCTTGAAGAAGCCTTGCCTTCGCGAGCGATGCGAGTTCGATTCCTAAAGCAGCCACGTTTTTCTAAGGTGAACCAGGGATTTTTTTTCAACGTTCAGTGTCGAAGCAATACAAGCAATGTCTGGAAGAATCCCTAGCCACAACCGGCGACCGGGAGGGAAAGCTGAAGCTGCCTTTGCAATGGCGTGAGCTTCTAGGTTTGCTTCCCTACGCTCGTAGTGAAAGCTAATTTTTACAAAATCATTCATCGATGCCTTAACTTCATCTATGACTAGTGCATAAGATGAAAATGTCCTTCCGTTGATGTCGGACACCACCTGCATGCAATCAGATGCTATTATCACGTGTGAGATATGAAGATCCCTTGCCAGAGCAAGTGCCTCGCTGCACGCATGGGCTTCAAGACTTGCCGCATCCACTAGGCCATCAAAAGTAACTGCTGATGCCCCCATGTAGTTGTCGTGCTTGTCTCTGCATATAGCAGTCGCTGCCCCCGCCTTACCAGATCTTGAGACTGCACCATCCACATTTATCTTCACTACATCTTCTCCCGGAGCAATCCAGGGATGAACACGCTACTGAGGGGGTTTTGCATTGAGCGTTGCCCTCCTAGCAGTAGCTATGTCCAGGTCCTCCAGGGTAACGGTTGATGAAGCACATAGTAGATAGAGGACTCTGGAATTCATTATCATGTATAGCCCTTCTTCTTGCCCACCAAATAGCCCACATTGTAATAAGCACTCTCGCTAAATCATGTCGATTCATATACTCAAAAAGCCAAAACAGCCACGTTTTCGCGCCTTTCTGACGATTTCTTGTTCGCTGCCTTTCTTGTCGTGGACTAGCCCAACAAGGCGCTGCAGCGGGCGCCAGGAACCTGTTCAGGCGCTTAAGGCACCAAACAGGAGCTCCCATATTTCGCGCGCGTGCTTTTGGCCGGCCCATAAGGGCGCGGTTCCCTGTTTTCTTTTCGTTAATTTTTCTATTTTCTGTTTTTTCTTCTATATAAAATTGTTTGAGGTTTAAAAACAGTTCTACACTTCAAATATGGTTGGGATTTAATAAATAAATAAATAATGTGAATGAGTTTGAAAAATTGTTCTTGAATTAAAAAAAATCGTATAATTTACAAAAGAGCATGAATTTGATAAAAAATCGCAAATTTAATATATGTTAACAATTTTAGAATTTTTTCACGAATTTGTATAAAATTCCTCGAATTTGAAAGATGTTCACGGGTACATAAAAATGTTCATGAATTTGAAAAGTTGATTATTTTGAAACTGTTCACAAATTTGGAAAAATATGTTTGAAAAAAAGGAAACTAAAAAAGAAAAAAAGAAAGGACTGAACGAAAATGAAAAAAGTGAAAATAAAAAAAACACAAAAAAGAGAAAACATGGTATGGGAAGGTTCTAGAACCTTCCCAAGAACCAGGAAAAAGCTAATTGGGCTGGCTCAAAAATGTAGGCGCGGGGAGCTAGGGGTGCGCGCGTGGTCGCTAACCAGTGACCCGTGCGCCAAATAGCATTGGTCCAAGCATGACAACAGAGCAGTAAACGGAGCACAGACCTCTCAAAACAAAAAAAAATATTGATAAGCTACAATCGTTCATGCCAATTCAGCAATAAAGCGGGGGATTGGTTAAGCCAACATGCGGTGCTATCCCCACGACGACCATAATCCACTAAGAAGCGTGCAACTCCATTTTGTTCACGAGAAATCTTAAAAGGATTAAATACCCTATTCTCCAGCGGCCCTTCATCTCAGCAATAACTAGATGATCCCCCGTGTGTTGCTGCAGGAAATATTGCCTAAAATTGGTATTTTACTCATCAATTAACTCTCCTAAGAGGGTCGATAAAACGAAGAATAAATGATTCTTATTTGAGCATACTTTAGGATGATACATAGGTAACTAAGATCAAACCTCCAACTTATATCATTGAAAGCTTGGACGGGGGAGGCTAGTATATGATCTCACATTAGGTGAGATCAATTACAAAAATTTATATTTAGACATTTCAAGAAGTTCTGAAATTATTTGACAACATATCTACGGGGTGTGTCTATAACCCTGGAAAGAAACAGCTCAAAAATTGATGTACAGTTAGAGAATTAAAAAAGAAAAATTCTAATGTGAATAGTGGAGCTTTGGGTGAACAGTATTTTGACATTATTCACATCCGATTTCTCTTTTTTGTTTCTATTAGTGTAGGTCAAATTAGGAGCTAAAACTTTTTTTAGATTGTACATCAAACATTGATGTGTGTCTATAATTCATAAGCCCAGATGCCGCAAGCGCGTACCGCAGCTGCCGCGGCCTCTTCCATGTGTGGGGGCGCTTCGCTGACCTCATCCACGCGTGCAGCCATGACAGTTGTGCCCTCTTCCTCGCATTCATTTACCAGAGATCAGTCACATCGTAGTGAAAAGCTTGTCGTTATGTATGGTCCACTATTTGAAGAAGAACACCAATCTGAACTACATCTACAACAACAACGACGTAGAGGTTGTGAACATGCTTCGAATGTGAAGAGCATCATTTTCCATGCTTGTGAATACCCTTAGGAGCAAGGGGCTACTTGAAGATAGCATCCACACCACTGTGGAAGAGCAAGTTGCCATGTTCCTTCACGTCATTGGTCATAATCAGAGGTTCATGATTATTCACAACACATACAAGAGATCTAGTGAAACAATTTCCCGACATTTCAAGCAAGTCTTGTATGATATTACGGAGGTCAGAGGAGAGATAATCAAGGCACCAATCCGGAAAACTTCGCGCAAGATTCACACTAGCCCAAGATGGTATCAGTATTTTAAGGTGAGCATTACTCGTATTTCATGCCATAACATGCTTGCAATGTTGTCATCAACCATAATAATACGTCTTCATGCCATCACAGGATTGTATTGGCACCATATATAGATGGTACTCACATCACTGATAGAGTGCCAAGGACACAAGCTGCAGCATACATGGGTAGAAAGCATTACACAAGCCAGGCTTGTTGCTCTTGACTTCGATCTAAAGTTCACATATGTGTTGACTGGTTGGGAAGGATGAGTTCATGATGCTAACATTCTTGCTAACAGCATGGCAATGCCTGATGGCATCAGTATCCCCGATTGCAAGTTATACATAGGAGATGTTGACTATGCATGTCGGCCTGGTGTTCTTCCACCCTTCATGAAAATCAGGTACCATCTGAAAGAGTTCTCTTTCTAGGAACTATCCTAGGACTGCGCAAGAATTGTTCAATCTCAGACACTCCAGCCTTAGAGTCATGGTTGGGAGGGCATTTGGAGCTCTGAAGAATTGATTTAAGATCCTAGATCAGAAGCCATTCCACCCTTACCCCACTAAAGTTAGGCTTGTTCTAGCATGTTGCATTCCGCATAAGTGGATCCTTCAATGGGGTTATGATGAGTTGGTGCCGGAGGAGGAAGATTTGACGGCCAATGATGATGACTCCGGTCATGGTGTGGAGGCACATGACAATGAAGCTTGGAAGAGCAAAAGGTTGGAATGTATTGATGCAATGTGAGCAAAACAGAGGAACCACAAGATCTAAACAAAGGAACCACAAGGATCTAAACAACAACGACAACGGCAACGACAACGACGTCAGGAGAGGAAGAAGCAGCAGCAGAAGAAGAAGAAGATGATGATGATGATGAAGAAGCAACAACAACAACAACAACAACAACAACAACAACAACAAAAACAACAACAACAACATCAAAAGAGTACGAAGAAGCAATAACAGAGGATGGACTCGAGTGGGGCGTTTCGGTGACCAGGCTCATCTGCACCCGGTTAGAAAAAAATCGTAAAAAATTCAAATCAAATTCAAAAAGTTCCAATTTTTTTGTGCGGTAGACAATTTGATGCCTGAGGCCCGCTCCAAATTTGAACCCATTTGGACATATGAGCAACTCTCGGCAAAAAAAAGACAAATCAGGCCAAAATAGTACATGAACAGTAAACATTTTTACAGACCCCCAATTTGTCTTTTTTGCTGAGAGCTCGTCAGATATCCAAATGGCTTGAAAATTGGAGCGGATCTCACGCATCAAATTTCTACCTTGCAAAAAATGAAATTTTTTGAATTTTTCTAGTATTTGTTTTGATTTTTTTCGTCGGCGTGGGTGCAGATGAGCTCAGGTGCAGAAATGGATTTTCGGATAGACTCCCCCTATCTCGGCATTGATGAACTTTCTCCTGTTGAGCCATATGACTCTTAATCTATAATGTTATTTGTCCGTATCTAGGTTGAACTACCATTTGATTGCAAGCATGTTTAATTCGTACTACTCCCTCCGTTCGGAATTACTTGTCGCAAAAATGAATGTATCTAGATGTATTTTAGTTCTAGATACATCCATTTCCGAGACAAGTAATTGCGAACGGAGGGAGTACATATGTGGTGCGATGTTCTATAGTGCAGTGCGTAGTGTGTGGTAAGGTCACCAAATAGTGCAATGTGTAGTGAGAAGAGGTCAGCACATCACAGCGGTGCACAACCAAATGCCATGTTTTGCACGCTCACAACCTTAGACCCGAACTGCATGGTAACCAAACGACAGGCATGAAAGTGCTCGCTGGTGCAATGCATGGTACCCAACGATATGCGGAACATGGTTTTTCCCCTACATTAGCTTAGTCTGTCCCAGGTTGGCCACAAACGCAAAATAACGAAAAATCCATGAGAGTAACCAAACACATCCGTGGTGATACTGTTTTTGACACCATATGCATCAATACCAGATGAAGCATCTCCGTCGTAACTGTCCTGCTCAGTTGGCTCACGATAACACTAAGAGATGTGCATGTAGTCACATCTAGCTCTTGAGACAATACATCGAACATGTGGTAAGCAACTTGAGGTTGTGCAAGCACTCAAAATTCGAGCTAACCAGAGTCCAGTATTACGGGATCTCGGTCGTGAATCAATCAAATCGACAAACAACTGAGTTCACCAACCTTCTTGTGGGATTTTACGGCCCAACTCAAGAGAATATAGTCACGCCGTGATGTCTAGTCATGCCCTATCACCCTGAGTTCACCAACTGAGTTCACCCCCCTGCCACGCCGGCATGCCTAGTCAACAAAAGCATACACATATGTATGTGATTTGAACCATGCCGCCAAATTTCAGAACCAATTTAGTGTATTTTTTAAGTTCAGGCACCAAAGTGAACACCCGTGGCAAGTTTAAGCACCACTGGGTGTTATTACCTTGAAACTATATATCCAACCAATTTCGCGGGAACGCGCGGGGTATTGTCTAGTTGTTATGATCACATAATATTTGTGTCGTTTCGTGACATTTCCTAGGAAAAAAACGTCGCAATAAACTTCAAAGGAGGCCAAGATATATCTGCTGAATTAAGGAAATCACAGTTCAAATTTACATTGGTTTTGGTAAATAAATCGGATTTGCGCCGTGGTGGACTCGTTTTCTGTTTCCTTTCCGAGGGGAGCAAACCGTGGTGGACTCGTGGTCTCACGCCTCCACCGAATCGAACACACACCGCGCCACAGAGTGGCCATATAGCCCGATCCTTGCTTGCAGAGAAAGTCGATTGAAGCCAGACAGACAGAAAAGGGGGAAGTATAGGGTCCGATCCGGCACAAGGAACTCCTCCGCGCCGCATCCAAACAGATCCACACCCGAAATCCCCGAAACCCTCGCCGGCGACCATGGGGCAGGGCACGCCGGGCGGCATGGGCAAGCAGGGCGGCGCGCCGGGCGACCGCGGCAAGCCGGGCGGCGACGGCGACAAGAAGGACAAGAAGTTCGAGCCGCCCGCCGCGCCGTCCCGGGTCGGCCGCAAGCAGCGCCGCCAGAAGGGGCCCGAGGCGGCCGCCCGCCTCCCCGGCGTCGCGCCGCTCTCCAAGTGCCGCCTCCGCCTCCTCAAGCTCGACCGCGTCAAGGACTACCTCCTCATGGAGGAGGAGTTCGTCGCCGCGCAGGAGCGCCTCCGCCCCACCGAGGAGAAGACGGAGGAGGACCGCTCCAAGGTCGACGACCTCCGCGGCACCCCCATGAGCGTCGGCTCCCTCGAGGAGATCATCGACGAGAGCCACGCCATCGTCTCCTCCTCCGTCGGCCCCGAGTACTACGTCAGCATACTCTCCTTCGTCGACAAGGACCAGCTCGAGCCAGGATGCTCCATCCTCATGCACAACAAGGTACGCTGCCGCTCCCCGTGGCTCGGATCCGTCCCCGTTTGAGTTTGCTCTCTCGATCTGCGTACCTGGTGAGGCTAGGGTTCGGATCTTAGGGGGGAATTCGTTAACCATAACAAGTCAATTCAAGCCTGTTCAGTCTAGGATCTTATAGGTCCCTCAGTGAATTCAGGATCTGCGTGTAGTCTGAAGTCGCAGAGAGATTAGAATTGAAGGAATCTGGTGAAATTTTCATTCTAATCTGAATTGCTCAAATATGTGCGCAAGTGAACTGAATGAACCTTAAAACGAGAGTCTCATAAAGGATTGGTACGACGCTGAGGATTGCCTAGTTTGCGTTGTGAAGCTTTTCTTATGTAGTAGAGCACTGCAGTCAGCGGGTTTCTGCAATTCATTAGACTTATTATTTAAAGGTCCACTCCTGAAATCTAGACAACTAGCTGTATCGTGTAGTTTTGCAAGGCTTTAATTCACCTTTTATGTTTGATGAATTCCAAAGCTAGTTTGCTTTGGTTTGGATCTTAGGGGTAACTCATCAGCCATAACAAGTCAAAATCCTAGGGGAAACTCATCATAACAAGTGACCACTAACAATGGCCATGTGATGTGTAGTTCTGAAACTCATTTTTGTCAATGCATGTGCAGGTGCACAATAATTTTGGTAGACATAAAAGCATTACAATCCTTATATTATGTAATTACTATGTTACTGATATATTCAGTAGAAGGAAAGGCTGGGCACCAATGGTCCTCAGGATAGCTGGTCGGCAGTCTATAAAATAGATGTTGCGTTCAAGAGATTATGACTCTGTTTTGTGTTCTCTGGTTTTGTTTTAGCTGTGTTTTCAGCTTTGAGGAGAGTTTTTTCTGTTGTTAGGAGGATGTTCTTGATTCTGTGTTGTGTTGTTGGGGCTTTTGCTTCAACGGATTACTTGTATTAACCTGTATTATCAGCTTCCAGCAATGAAAGCTGGGGTTACCCCTTAATTCAAAAAATAAATAAATGTTACTTTAGTTCTTACCTCTTAGGCTCGATATTGTGTTCAATATCTGAGTAGCCATGAAACAGGTGTAGTATTTGTTTATTTTCATCACAAAACATAAAACTGTTGTGATTTCCTTCATAGGGGCTCAGGGAACTTTCCTACTCTTTCCATAGATACTGTCCATTGCACATAACTTTCATGCAGCCTGTAAATATTTGTTATGATGGCTCACAAGATACAATTTTCCAGGTTCTTTCTGTGGTTGGAATTCTGCAAGACGAAGTTGACCCTATGGTATCTGTGATGAAAGTTGAGAAAGCTCCACTAGAATCATATGCAGACATTGGAGGGTTAGATGCTCAGATTCAAGAAATAAAGGAGGCGGTTGAGCTTCCGCTGACCCACCCTGAGCTATATGAAGACATTGGAATAAGGCCACCCAAGGGGGTCATATTATATGGAGAACCTGGAACAGGGAAAACTCTACTTGCCAAGGTCAGTCTTGGCCTTCGCTCTGGACATCTATTGCTTATATTTCTTTGAGGAGAATTTCAGGCTTCAGTCCTCCTTAATTCATTCCAGGCTTTAATATTTGTCTGAATTTTCACTTTATTTTGCATTATATACCTTTTCAAATAACATATACTTGAGTGCTGATGTATGACCTGTGGTTACTTGAAATTGTTATTGCAGGCTGTTGCTAACTCCACATCTGCAACTTTCTTACGTGTCGTTGGAAGTGAACTTATTCAGAAGTACCTTGGCGATGGTCCAAAACTAGTTAGAGAACTATTTAGAGTGGCGGACGAGCTTTCCCCCTCGATAGTCTTCATCGACGAGATCGATGCAGTTGGAACAAAGAGGTATGACGCTCATTCAGGAGGGGAGCGTGAGATTCAGAGAACTATGTTGGAGCTGCTGAACCAGCTAGATGGTTTTGATTCGCGTGGAGATGTTAAAGTTATTCTAGCTACAAATCGCATTGAAAGTCTTGATCCAGCCTTGCTTCGCCCTGGCCGAATAGACCGAAAGATAGAATTCCCTCTTCCAGACATTAAGACTAGGCGGCGCATCTTCCAGGTACCTTTTTAATCAGTCTATGTTGATCTTAACATTACAGAATGCATTCTTGTTTGGTTCTTATGAACATCACAAATCTTGCAGATACACACGGCGAAGATGACATTGTCAGATGATGTGAACCTGGAAGAGTTTGTCATGACTAAGGATGAGTTTTCTGGTGCTGACATCAAAGCAATATGCACCGAATCTGGCTTGCTTGCTTTGAGAGAGCGTAGGATGAAGGTAATGATGGACTTTATATCGCTAGTTCAAATAGTTTACATTGTTTGGGGAGTTCACTGAAGTATACCTCTATTTCTAGCTAGTTTCATTTGGTAAACTGGCATCTTTACCATGGAATTATGGTTTTGCATGTGGATGATAGATAAGCATATAGTTTTTGTTGCACGAGCAATATCACTTTTTGTTATGCATGTACTCCTATAAACTGGCAGTTAGGCAGTAGAACTTCAGATTATTGGCTATACTATTGGAGGAAGCCAACCAGCACCATTTATTTAGCAACCAACTTGTTTTCCACAATTCATTGCTCAGAACATTTCTGTTCTATGTACTAATGTCTGTCCGGTACCAGTCTATCATGTTCAGGGGTATTAAGTTTTGGTATACGTCTTGTGCCATTTATACGTCGAAATTAATGCTGGAACATGCTATATGTCCATGTACTTGATCTGCTGTTTCCTGATTTTCCTAGGTGACGCACGCCGACTTCAAGAAGGCAAAGGAGAAGGTCATGTTCAAGAAGAAGGAAGGCGTGCCGGAGGGGCTTTACATGTGATGAATTGTGCACCGGTCTTCACTACCAGAATGATATTGTGTAGTGATAATATATTTGGTATCGTGGGATATGTTTCCCTGGTTTGGAGAATATAGGCGCAAATTTGTTTGTAACATTTTCTTCGCCTGAATGGTTGGATAATTGAATAGTTTGTTGTACTACGATCTGTGGACTCCTTTCGTCCGAAGTATTGAATCATAAGCTTAAATCGCAATGGCCAGTCATTAAAACCGTGGCATTATGGTGCTTCTCTCAAATTCATTCCAGGTAGCATTGATGTTTGAGCAAATATAAGCTGCAACCGAGTAGCTATGTTATGTTGCGCCATGGTTATTGCTGGATAATCGAACTTGGATTGCATACAAATAAAGTATAGGAAATCTCATATGGGTAACTAATTTTATATGTCCTTTGGAAAAATCATTTCAAACTACATATGCAAGGACTATACAGTATGCCTCTTCAACTTGAGCATGAAATATCTTTGCAAGAAGGTTTTCGTGATGAAACGAGATGACTATGTTTACTAACCCCCGCCCTTCTTTAATTGTGTGCCACATAAGCATATTTGCTAGTCCCAAGTGCATGTTTCTGATTATGTTACCCCCACTATGGCCAGCCTAAAACGCATATTCAGACATAGCATTATGTATTAGTAAAACCGAGGTATGCACACTGTACCTATCTCGTAGAGGCACAGGACATCCCGAATGGGTCTTGTTCCGCTACTCTTCCCTGGCCCCACCCAAATTGCAAGGTCTTGGCCGTGGTCTATGTTTTGTCGCTGCAAGTCTATCTTGTGCCCGCCATTGGAAATTGAACTCAACCGCGCGCAGGGAAACCACTTGCACGCGTCGATTAGAGCAACTCCAACAGGTCGACCCAAACGAACGACGTTTTTGTCCGCTTTTTGTCCGTTTGAATCGACCGTCCGTCCTTTTTTTAGTTTTGGGTCGGCAGTGCGCCCAACGGGCCGACCCATTTCATGACCGCGCGCGTTTTAGATCATGTCGTCGCCCTGGTTTTGGTGCACCAGCGCGCGTGGGAAAGCGGCCTAGCACGCGCTGGTTTTGGCGCTCCAGCGCGCGGAGGAAAGCG
Organism: Triticum aestivum; assembly: GCF_018294505.1. Taxonomy (NCBI): domain Eukaryota; kingdom Viridiplantae; phylum Streptophyta; class Magnoliopsida; order Poales; family Poaceae; genus Triticum; species Triticum aestivum. Next base: position 47,817,871 of record NC_057797.1, read on the forward strand.
GCCTAGCACGCGCTGGTTTTGGCGCTCCAGCGCGTGGGAAAGGTTCACGCGCGTGCCGCGGCCGGCGCTCGTTATAAAGAAGGCGCTCCCTCCATACTCTGTCCACCGCCCACTCTCGCCGCCTCTGCTCGCCGCCCACTCTCGCCGCCTCTGCTCGCCGCCCACTCTCACCGCCTCTGCTCGCCGCCCACTCTCACCGCCTCTACGCCACCATGTCGATCCGCCGCCTGGACGCTTCGGATTTTCGCGGAGTCCGCAAGCGCCGCTCCGGCGCCTTCTCCTCCGAGATCTGGTTTCGCGAGAAATGTCTCATCCTCGGCACCTTCGACACCGTAGAGGAGGCGGCCCGCGCGCACGACGCGGCGGCATGGTGCCTCCTGAGGCCTCGACCAGATATGAATTTTCCCAACGTGTCGAGCCAGCGAGCGCAGGATCTGGCGCCTCTCTCGCGGCTTTTCACCGACGAGGATCGTCGTGTCCACCGGAGGCGGCAACGTCGCCTCGCCATCGCGGAGAAGGACGTGGAAGCCTTGGTGGTGTGGCGCGGAGGCTTCCCGCAGGACATCGTCGACGAGCGCCAGTTCTACAAGCAAAGAAGGTTGGAGAGGGACGCGAGGAGGAGGGAGCGAGCCGCCTATCGGGAGGACAAGCGTTCGCAGAAGCAGGCAGCTCAATTGAAACTGAAGCTACGGGAAACGGCGGGTTGGGACTTTGAAGACGAGGCGTATGCTGATGCCTACATTCAGACGTCAGAGGAGGACATTACCGAGTCGGAGTCAGAATCGACGAGTAGTGGTCTTTTCTTTTTATCTATGTACGCTAGAATTATCTATGTATCCATTTTTATCTGAAAAAAATGACCGGCGGCGTCGGCGATGTAGCAGGCGGGCAAGGGTGTGAATCCAATGTGCCACCGACCAGCGGGCCCGGTGAGGAAAAAAGGGCGAGCGCACGCGCGTCCGTGTTGTGTCCGCGCCGACGTAAATCAGGCTCAAAAATGGGCCGGGAATAGCTCGGCAGGTGGACAAAAGCGGACGTGTGTCCGTTTGGGTCGGCCCGTTGGGCCGCCCTTTTTATCCGCATCGACCCAAGCAGACGGCCGCGGACGAAATGGGTCACCCCATTGGAGTTGCTCTTATGGCCAGGTGGGAACAAGGAACGATGCCCACGTACCGGACGTACTCCCTTCGTCCGGAAATACTTGTTATAAAAAATGAATAAAAGAGGATGCATCTAGACGTATGTTAATTTTAGATACATCATTTTTATCTATTTTAATGACAACTATTTTCGGACGGAGGGAGTACTATGCTGCAAGCATATCTCATTCGCACCAATCAGCAAACAAATCATGCGGAAGAAAAATCAATTCTAATGAACAGCAACTTACTAAACTACACATGCATGGAGCAAAATCGTTATTTATTTATAGAGCGCACCGCTATTCCATCGTTCGTACCAAAGCCCACTACAACAACCGAATGCAACACCACACGCACGCCTGCAAGGACATCCCCGCTTTACCACCTGGTCGCCTCACACCACACTTCTTCGCACGGCAATGCTAAAAGAGGAACGAGTGATTTTTTATTTGGTAATAAGAATAATGCGTGGAATGCTCCAAGGAGGGAACCAAAGCTTGTAAAACCAGACGATGTAGTGCCCCTTCCTTCATCATCAAACGTCGTAGAAGTGTCTGGTGCACCAATTCACTGGGTGCATAGGATACATTCTCAGAGGGAGCCATCGCCCCCAGCCCAAAAAAATAAAATTTTAATTACTACTCCATCCGTTTCTAAATATTTGTCTTTCTAGACATTTCAACAAATGACTACATACAAAGCAAAATGAGTGAATCTACACTCAAAAATATGTCTACATACATCCGTATGTTGTAACCATTTGAAATGTCTAGAAAGACAAATATTTAGGAACGGAGGGAGTAGTTACTACTGGGTACATAATATCATATCCGGCCTTTCTAGTGTCATCTTCAAACAATATGGTAGCAATGCTTTCGAGTTCCTCTCTTCTTCTCAGGATATACTAAAACATCCTAAAACATTCTTTACATACCAAGATACTGCAATGGGAAATGCAGCTAGAGAAGTGTTTCCAGAAACATGGCATGGATTATGCACTTTTCATAGTATGCAAAATGCTATCAAACATCTACATGAGGAGAAGAACGAGGAGAACAATGATGAGAAGATTGAAGGGGAGAATGAAGATAATAATGAAGGTCAGAAACAAAAGAAGAATGAAGGGAAGAAAACAAGAAGAATGAAGGAAAGAAAAGAGAGAAGAATGAAGAGCCAAGTATTCTATCAGATTTTAGCGCGTGCATGTTTGAGTATGAAGACGTGATCTAGTTTGAACAAAAATTTGACCTCATGAGAGAAAAGGTGAGCAAACAAACTTGGTTGGATAGTATATACAAGGTGAAAGAAAAATGGGCTCAGTGTTATACTCCCTCCATTCCTTTATGTAAGGTGTATTATTTCCGGCACGGTGACCAAGGCACAAACTATACACATGTTAGGACGAAATTAACCTTGGCAAATCATTGATTAGAGGCAACTAAATCATTAGGCAAGGAAAGTAAGAGATAAACACAATCAGAAGAGAGATACTTTCCTTTTTCCTCTTTACAAGAAGAGATGCATGCAATCAGGGGAGAGATACTCTCCTTTTTTTTGAAGGGCTAACAACGGAATTGCGAGGAATTAGAAGAAATGTACCTTATATTGTGAAATTTTATCAAAAACAAATACACCTTACATAAAGGAATGGAGGGAGTATGAAGGATGTCTTCACATTAGGAATGAGAAGTACACAATTGGGTGAGAGTTTGAACAATGACTTGAAAATCCATTTCAAATCTGATTTTGATATCATACTTTCTTTAAGCATTTTGAAAGGGTGGTGCAAGGAAAAAGGAATAATGAGCTGAACTCGGAATTTGATTCTAGGAAGAAGTTGCCTAAACTATGTATGAGGAGACCACCACCAATGTTAGTGCAAGCTAGCAAGCTATATACACATGTTATATTTGAAGCTTTTCAAGGTGAATTTGAAAGATCATTGGCAGCTTGCACAAAGGCTTTGGATGGTAATAATGAATATCTAGTAGGAGATTTCACCTACGAGGAGGAGTATAAAGTTACTGGTGTTCCTTTGAAGGAAACAGTTGTGTGTAGCTACCAGCAATTTGATAGAATTGGGATATTGTGTGCCCATGCTCTTAAGGTTCTTGATTTGATGAATATCAAGTCACTACCACCACAATATGTGCTAAAGCGATGGATGCGGGAAGCAAGGAGTGGAACTATAAAAGATAACATGGGAAGAAATGTAATGGAAAATCCAAATATGGCTGCAATGCTTAGCTACAGATTTGTGTCTCACAAATTCCACAATTTAGCACATCGAGCGACTAACTTTCCAGAAGTAATCATGTTAGTAGACAACACACTTGACATCCTTGGTAAGCAAGTTAAAGACATAATCAATGGATGCACAAACACTTCTAGGGATGCATGTATAGTCTCTGCAGATGCTAGTCCACCAAATCCAAATGACTTGTTGAGTACTGCGTGCCTAAAGAAAAAGGAGGTTCAAACAAAAACTTCAAAACGCAAAAGAAATTGGTTGGATAAGAAGCACAAGGCTAGGAAAAAGAGACAAAACAAAGCTACATCACATGTTGGGGAAGAGGCATGTAATGATGGTGCACATGTTCAATCAACACATATTTCAGTGGTATGTAGCTAAATAACAATTGCGTTTCCAATGGTATAATTGTTTCCATTATTTATGAGAACTCACCGGATTTCTTTTCCTACAAAATGCAAGAGGTTGGTGAAGGGGCATGTAGTGCTGGTGCACAAGTACAAGCACATATCATAGATGATAGTGTTTCTGAGGACAAAGGGGCATGTAGTGCTGATTACAATGCCAATTTTAGCTACACTCAATTGTTGATGGTAATATTCCTCATATATATAGTTTCTTTACAATCGGGATATGGTAATGTGAAAAAGAACTTATATTTTTACTTAATTTACAGGGACCAATCACAGATGATGTTTTTACTAGGTTATGGTGATGTACTTTGTTCTTGGAATTGGAAGCCATGTGCTCTAACTTGAGTAATCCTAAAGAAGCAATCAACTGGAACAATTTCCATCATGGAATGTCAAGTGTTTAGTTTGGGTCGTAGTTCACTTTAGTCAAGTTTAGTTGATCTCTTTTGTCTGATGCATCATAATTTTTTAACGATATGTAGCAACACTGCTTTCATTCATTAAGAACAGGAAACCCTAGAGTCAAGAAATTATAGAGGAAAACAAGGGTGGTAAGAAATAGATCACATCAGATAACACGAACGAGAGGTTGCACGAGGAAGACCACCATTGTAGAGGAAGAGTTCCAATCAACCAAGACCATTCATGATGCTTCAATGCTATTGGAGCAGTCGAAGGGCAACGAGTAACCGATTCCACACCCGGACGAAGAGCCACACACATCCGAGGCTACATGACAACAATGAGACACATCCAAGGCTACATCACAACAACCAAAGGACATCAAGGAGCCGAGTCCACGCCCAGATAGCTTCACAATGTACACCCACCACGGTGATAGCAGAAGAAAAGCTCCGATTAGAAGACGACCCAAACAGAGAAGATGGAGCATCTCCAATAATGATGTAAAATACATCACCAAATTGTGCTTCGAGTAAAATTCACATCACGAAAGTGAATGTTTACATCATCAAAAACCTTTAACTCGAAGAGATGATGTAAAATAGGGCACACGTGCTCCAATAGGTGATGTAAAGTAGGGCAACCACACAACAACCGCTCCACAATTTCATATACATTTGAACCAAATAACATCAAAATCATCTCAATAAATCCTAAATCATCATCAATAGTCGAAGGTGGTAGGTTACGTAGGCGAATTTGAAGGTATAAAGAACGCCTTGCGATGTACTAGTACAGTGGAGGTGTTGTGACTAGTGTGTGCAGAGTTCTTTTGGTAGATCTTGAGTTCAAATCTTGGCATAACCATTTATTTGTTTATTTTTTCAATTAAAAAGAATGTTTTTTCCAATTAATATTGGATATGGATTATTGTTAAAAATATATGTAGGATGTTATTACAAACAATATATGAGTACACATTGGTTGAAATAACATCTTATAGTATAGGATGGAGGGAGTACATAACTATTTTTAACAATTCATAGAAAGATATATATGATGCCTAGGGTAAAATGTGTTAGTAGATATTGGAGAGCACACAACTTGACAAAACTTCAGCATATCAATGTTGTTCTTTACATATTTCAGTAGAACAATAATAGTGCGGGTTTCAAAAAAATTGAAGCATACGGTCATGTCTAGAAGATAACAAGTGGATCATCTTACATGGGTAGATGGCTGCATTTTCTAATTGGATAAGAATATCTCTTGTAATCTGAAATACTAAGTAGATATGCTAAACACGAATCATGCACATCGTATTACTTTGAGCCCCTTCCCTCTTTCAAATTAAGGTCCATTTCTGATTCTTTTTCTTTTGTTTGTATTATGGGTTCTTCCACTATCTACAGACTGAATTGTGGAACTACTGAGAAGGGGAGCTTCTAACTTTGTTGCTTTCAAAAGCGCCTTTTGCATGCATATTTTGGTTGTAAATTTATCCAATATAACATCTTTTATCTTTTATATTTTAAAATATGTTTTAGTTAATGCATAAATAAAATGAGATTGTTTAACAAGCTAGCACCGGAATGCTTCAATAGTAGTGTACACGGCAAGGTGTATGCTTTATCTGATTGTGTTCACTCCAATATCTGTTACCCCCTCCGTTCCAACCAAAGTATACACGGGGGTACCTCATTTTACCCTAGGGCATCATACATGTTTATACCAAAATATACATGGGTTAAATATACACGAGAGTACCTCATTTTACCCTAGGCATCATATATGTTTATATATTTCTAGGAATTTTAAAAAATAGTTATAGATAAGTAAAAGAATGTTATTTAAACAATAATCTGCATCCAATATTAATTAGACAAAATGTCTTTTTAGTTGAGCAAAAACAAAAGAAAGAAAAACAATTGCTTGACCCACCTGAAGAACATTGGACACGCTAGCTACTACACACCTCCACAATGGTTCAATCATACGTAGCAATGCGTACGCTTTATATCATTCCAGAATTTTTTTAAGTAGTTATAGATAAGTAAGCAAAATGTTTTTTTAACAATAATCCAAATCAAATATTAATTAGATAAAATGTTTTTTTAGTTGGGCAAAAACAAAAGAAAGAAAGAAAGAAAAAAAAGAAAGAAATTGCTCGACCTACCTAAAGAACACTAGCCACCACACCTCCACAATGGTTCAATCATACTACATAGCAAGACGTATGCTTTATACTCCCTCCGTTCCAAAATAGATGACCCAACTTTGTACTAACTTTGTACTAAAGTTAGTACAAAGTTGAGTCATCTATTTTAGTACGGAGGGAGTATCTCAGAATTCGCCTAGGTGACCTGCCGCCAACGGCTGTGGCGGTAGCCCGGGTCTCATTTCGGCGACGGAGTATGGATCAAGAGCCTACCGCCGTCGATCATGGCGGTAGCCCATTATAACCCACCTTTAACGTGTATGGCGGTAGAAAAAAAGTCAAATCCAAATTTATTTTCAAAGATGAGTCAAAATCGCGCTAAATTTTGAGGCCAAAACCGTCATTTTGGCCTTGGTTTAGAATCATAGGCAAAAAAATGATGGTGGAGCACGGGGAAGCGAGAATCAAACAGTGACGCGACGGGCGCCTGCCGAATCCCACTAGTACAAATCTAGTGGCGACAAGGAATCCCACACCCACACAGTGCCTGTCTGATCTGAGATGAAAAAGCAGAAATTCTCCCGAATAAAGCGCACTCCCCTCCACCTGCACGCTCGGCCCAACCTCTCTCCTCGTCCCCTAGCATCCGGGCTCGGAATATGACCCGTCATCCCCGACGCCGCGGTGCGGCCGTGCGGGCAGCGTCACCTGCTCTGCTCCACTCGGATATGGCTGACAATGGCGAAAATACAGTCCATGACGAGCGGGCATCGCATTCGCATCCCGTCGGCTTCTTCTGTGCGCGCAGGTGTGCACCGGTGATCGGATTCCAGTTCTCCGGTTCACCGTCGCCGCCTTGAGATCGCCGGGGAACGGCGCACCACGCGCCAATCAGAGACTCTCCTAGTACCACCTTCTCCCACCCCATGTCGCGCATCTTCTTGCTCCTGCTCCTGCACCTCCTCCTCCTCCTCATCTTACCACCCGCCACCTCCGCCACGCCGCCGTCGCCGACGGCCGTCCTCCTCTCCTTCCTCGCCTCCCTGCCCGAGGCCTCCCAGCGGATCCTCCTGCCCTCCTGGCAGAGCAGCACCAACACCAGCTCGGCGGCCACCCAGCACTGCGCGTTCCGTGGCGTCACGTGCACCGCCGCGGGGGCCGTCGCCGCGCTGAACCTCTCCGGGCTGGGCCTGGCGGGCGCGCTGTCCGCGTCCGCGCCGCGCCTCTGCGCGCTCCCGACGGCCCTCTCCTCGCTCGACCTCAGCAGGAACGGCTTCGCCGGCCCCGTCCCGGCCGCGCTCGCCGCGTGTTCCGGCGTGGCCACCCTCCTCCTGGCACGCAACCGCCTCACGGGGCCCGTGCCTCCGGAGCTGCTCTCCTCGCGCCAGCTCCGGAAGGTCGACCTCGGCGGCAACGCGCTCGCCGGGGAGATCCCGGCTGTGCCTGCCGCCGGCGCCGACGCATCCGTCCTCGAGCACCTTGACCTCAGCAACAACTCCCTCGCGGGCGCCATCCCGCCGGAGCTGCTGGCTTCTCTCCCGGGGATCCGGGTGCTGAACCTGAGCACCAACGGCCTCACCGGGCCGTTGCCCGAGTTCCCGGCCCGTTGCCGGCTCACCTACCTCGCCGTCGACAGCAACGGCGGCATCACCGGTGAGCTCCCCGGAAGCCTCGCCAACTGCGGCAACCTCACCGACATAATCCTATCCTACAACAAGATCGGCGGCACGGTGCCGGATTTCTTCGCGTCCCTGCCAAGGCTGCAGCAGCTGTTCCTCGACGACAACAGCTTCGTCGGGGAGCTGCCGGCGAGCATCGGCGAGCTCGCCGACCTGGAAAGCCTGGCGGTCACCAAAAACGGGATGACCGGACCTGTTCCGGAGGCAATCGGGAGATGCAAGTCCTTGACGATGCTGTATCTGAAGGGCAACTGGTTCAACGGCTCGATCCCGCGGTTCGTCGGTAACCTGAGCCGGCTACAGAGGTTCTCCATGGCCGACAACGGCATGGCCGGAACAATCCCGCGAGAAATCGGGAAGTGCCGGGAGCTGGTGGAGCTCCAGCTGCAGAACAACAGCCTCTCCGGGACGATCCCGCCGGATTTCAGCGAGCTCGGCCGTCTGCGGAAGCTGGCCCTGTTCAAGAACACGCTCCATGGGACGGTGCCTCCGGCGCTGTGGCAAATGCCGGACATGGAGGAGCTGCAGCTCTACAACAACAGCCTGAGCGGAGAGGTTCCTGCCGGGATCACGCAGTCGAGGAAGCTCAGAGAGCTCATCCTGGCGTTCAACAACTTCACCGGCGAGGTCCCGGGAGCGCTGGGGCTGAACACGACCCATGGGCTCGTTCGTGTCGACCTGACCGGCAACCGCTTCCGCGGCGCGATCCCGGCCGGTCTCTGCACCGGCGGCCGGCTCGCCGTGCTTGTCGTCGGACACAACCAGTTCAGTGGGGGCATTCCCGGGGAGATAGCGAAATGTCAGTCTCTCTGGAGGGTCAGATTCAACGACAACAAGTTGAGTGGGAGCTTGCAAGATTTGGGCACGAACACCGGGTGGTCATTTGTGGACCTGAGTGGCAACCGGTTTGATGGGAGGATACCAAGTGTGCTCGGCTCATGGCGCAACCTCACCATGCTTGATCTGTCCGGCAACAACTTCGCCGGCCTGATACCGCACGAGCTCGGTGTGAAAGATATGAAGCGTTCCTACTCCATCGGGGGAGCCGCGTGGTAATTTATATTGATGCGTGGCCGAAGCCTGGCTTGACGTACAAGGTTATGACAGAAAGAGTTTGGGTAGAATACAAGAGAAGGAAGGAGGTTGAGATTACAACTCTATATTCTAACACCCTCCCTTAATCTCAACTAACCTAAGTTAAGATTACTCTTGAATTCTTCAAATGGTCTTGCTGGTAGTGCTTTTGTAAAACCGTCAGCCACTTGATCCTTAGAAGGAATAAATCGAATCTCAAGTTTCCTTGCCGCAACCCTTTCTCGTACAAAGTGAAAATCAATTTCTATGTGCTTTGTCCTGGCATGGAACACTGGATTTGCAGACAGATATGTTGCTCCCAAATTATCACACCATAAACATGAGATACGATTCTTCTTGATTCCCAATTCCTCAAGAAGTGATTCAACCCAAATGATCTCAGCAGTTGCATTAGCCAAAGACTTGTATTCAGCTTCTGTACTTGAGCGTGACACAGTAGCTTGCTTTCTAGCACTCCAGAAGATAAGATTAGATCCAAAGAACACTGCAAAACCTCCAGTTGATCTTCTGTCATCACTACATCCTGCCCAGTCAGCATCAGAGAATGCACTCACAAGAGAAGAATTAGACCGTTTGAAATGAAGTCCTATTCCCATAGTATGTTTCACATATCTCACAATCCTCTTGACAGCTGACCAATGTGCAGAAGTAGGTGCATGAAGATATTGACAAACCTTGTTGACAGCAAATGAGATATCTGGACGTGTGAGAGTTAAATATTGTAGTGCTCCCACAGTACTCCTATACCTTGTACTCTCCTCCTCTTGAAGTGGCTCACCCTCATATGCTGAGAGACTTTCTGAGGAGGATAAAGGTGTAGACATTGGCTTGCAATTTTTCATCCCCATGCGAGACAGAAGCTCAAGAATATATTTTTCCTGATTTAACACAATACCATCTTGAGTTTTCTTGACTTCAATACCCAAGAAGAAATGCAAATCACCTAGGTCCTTCAAGGCAAACTCTGAGCTCAAATCATGCAAAAGAGCATTAGTAGCATTTTGTGAAGAACTTGCAACTATGATATCATCAACATATATAAGCACAAAAATGACTACTCCTGCCTTGTTATAAATAAACAAGGATGTGTCAGCCTTGGAAGAAACAAAGCCAAGATATTTTAACTGTGAGCTCAATCTGGAATACCATGCTCTGGGTGCTTGCTTTAGACCATAGAGTGCTTTATCAAGCTTGCAGACATACTGTGGAAATTTCTTACTCTCATACCCAGGTGGTTGTCTCATAAACACTTCCTCTTCCAGAACACCGTGCAGAAACGCATTCTGTACATCTAGCTGCCTTAAACTCCATCCTCTGGATACAGCAATGGCTAACACAAGTCTGATAGTTGCAGCTTTCACAACGGGACTAAATGTGTCCTCATAGTCAATGCCATAACGTTGCTTAAAGCCCTTTGCAACTAGATGTGCCTTATATCTGTCAATGGAGCCATCTGCCTTCTTCTTAATTCTATACACCCATTTGCAATCAATAATATTTTTACCTCTCTGATTTGGTACAAGATGCCAAGTCTTATTCCTCATGAGCGCATAATACTCCTCATCCATTGCCTTTTTCCATTTAGGATCATCAAGTGCATTCTTCAACGATGTTGGTTCTCCTGAAATACACAACATTCCATATGGTATAGTTCCATCTTTCCTAATTTTAGGATTCCGTATACCTTTCTGTAGCCGGGTCATAACACGTGAAGAAACCTCTCGCTGCACCGCTGGTATACTTGCCACAGAAGATCCAGGAGAATCTGCTGATGCAGTGGACTGATTTGTCGTCATATGCGCAGGGGATCCTGTGGCTTCTGGTGTGGCTGCCCCTCCTGCAGGCACTGGCGCAGAGGATCTGCCACCCGACCGCGACTGGAGGCGCGCGTGATGCGGAGAGGATCTGGTCCCGCCGCTGGTCCCGTCTGACGCTGGCGCGCGGGGCGAGGGGGATTCGGCCCCGCTGCTGGTCCCGCCTGAAGCTGACGCGGCAGCACGGGAGTGGCCCGCCCTGGATCCAGGACTGGAGCCATCAGGGGCTTGATCCGAGGCGGATGCGGTCGCGTGATCCGAGATCTGCGCGTGTGCAGGGGTGGCAGGCGCCGCCAGATCTTCTTCGTCATCTGTGCCAGCTTCGTCTCCTTCCTCAGCATGAAATATAGGATCAAAACCAGCCATATTTTTGAGATCTTGGTCATTTTGAGCACCGTTTTCTCCAGGGACCTGCACAGGCATAAGAGAAAGACTAGTACCAGCAGGAATATCATCACATTGGTTAGTACAATTGTTGTCGCCCCCATGATCAAAAGACCGAAGATGTGAAGGAAGAAGAAGAATTTCTTTGCGGAGAAGTGCACCAGCATTAGGATGAAGGGATGCAAAGGGAAACACGGACTCATCAAATACAACATCTCTGGATATATACACCCGACCAGTAGGAACATCAAGGCACTTAACCCCTTTATGCATGGGGCTATAGCCTAAAAAGACACACCGTTTTGAGCGGAAAGCGAGTTTGCGTGTGTTGTAAGGCCTAAGATTGGGCCAACAGGCACAACCAAAAATACGAAGAGATGTATAGTTGGGTGTGACACCAAGAAGTCGTGTAATGGGTGTTTCAAATTTGATAACTTTACTTGGAAGCAAGTTGATGAGATATGTAGCAGTTAAGAATGCTTCATCCCAAAATTTAAGCGGCATGGAAGCATTTGCTAACAAGGCAAGCCCCATATCAACTATGTGACGGTGCTTTCTTTCAGCTGATCCATTTTGTTGGTGAGCATGAGGACAAGATACATGGTGTGATATGCCAAGCTTTTGAAAGAAAGAATTTAGTTTTTCATACTCACCACCCCAGTCACTTTGCATAGCAATGATTTTAGAGTTCAGTTTGCGTTCAACAAGATTTTGGAAATTGAGGAAAACTTGGAATACATCAGATCGCTTTTTTAACAGATAGATCCAAGTAAATTTACTATAGTCATCAATAAAACTTACATAATAGGAAAATCTACCAACTGAAATAGGAGCTGGCCCCCATACATCTGAAAAGATAAGTTGTAAAGGGGCAGTAGACACAGTAGTAGAAATTGGGTAAGGTAATTGATGACTTTTTGCTTGTTGACACGGATCACAAACTAACTCACTACTAGGCTCATAAGAGAGTTTATTTTTGCTAAGAACATATCTAACTATGACTGAAGATGGATGACCTAAACGACTATGCCACCTTGATGTAGATAGCTTGGTGACAATATTTGCTTGTTTATTGGACCATGAAGATGATGATGATGATGATGATATGAGTGGGTAGAGTCCTCCCACGCACCGTCCTCTAAGAATGACTCTCCTTGTTTTCAAGTCCTTAACCAAGAAAAAATAAGGATATAACTCAATAAGAACATTGTTATCAAGAGTGAATCGATGAACGGAAACAAGATTTTTAGAGGTTTGAGGAACATGCAAGACATTGGTCAAGTGTAAATTTTTCACGGGGTTTTAACAATTGAACTGCCAATGTGTGTGATATCCATACCAGAACCGCTTGCCGTGCGAATTTGGTCGCCTCCATTGTACTTCTCCCGCATCATCAACTTGTCAAGTTCACCTGTGATGTGGTTTGTTGCTGCACTGTCGGCGTACCAGTTGGTGTCCACGCCATAGGAGGCTGCATGTGCTTGCTTTTCTTCCTGGTCGTTTTCTTCATAACGCCACCAGCAAACTCGTGCACCTCCTGGATGGTGTCTGTAGCATATCTGACATTCTGGATAGTCATGCTGTTGCTCACGAGCCTGCTGTTGCTGTTGCTGTCGAGGACGGCCTCTGAATCTGCCGCCTCCATTGGAGGAAGACGACTGTCGGTCACCGCGGTCACCACGATCACCACGGCCACGGCCTCTTCCTCCACGCCCGCGAGATCTGCCACGGGACTGGCCACGGCCTCTGTAGACCGCATTAGCGGATGAATAGAACCCGCCTGAAGATGAGTCGCCTAGCATCTCCATCCTTTGATCTAAGGCAGCAATCTGGGCAAAAAGATCGTCGGCTGTGATGATGTTTTTGACAGCGCCGATCGCCGCCACCACGGGGTCGTAGTCGCGGTCCAGTCCGGCCAGAATATAGTCCACCATCTCCGGATCAGATACGGGACGACCTGCAGCAGCTAGTTCATCCCCAAGACTTTTCATCTTCGCCATATACGCCGAGCTTGACATCGAGCCCTTCTTGGTATTGGTGATGGCGATTCTCAGATTAGTAATCCGAGACTGAGATTGTGAGGCGAAGAGATTTGTCACCGTCGTCCAGAGCTCAAAGGTGGAATCTTTCCCAACAACTTGTGCAAGAATTTCTGGAGACATGGAATTGAGAAGGTATGATAGAACCTGCTGATCTTTGGCGATCCAGGGTCCGTATAGGGGATTCGGCTCTAGGGCCGTGGTCTTGTCTGCCTTCGTGATCTCCACCATCTTGGGTGGAGCGGCATCGGTGTTGTCCAGGAGCCCCGTCACCTGCGCGCCTCGCAGGGCTGGGAGGACCTGCGTCTTCCAGAGGATGAAGTTACCTCTTGCGAGCTTCTCAGACGGCGGCGATCCAAGGTTGAGGGAGACGCCGGCGGAGGAAGCCATGGAGACGATGATGTGTGGTTTCTAGGGTTTTGGATTGTGGCTAGATGTATGAGAAGAGGTGGCTCTGATTACCATGAAAGATATGAAGCGTTCCTACTCCATCGAGGGAGCCGCGTGGTAGTTTATATTGATGCGTGGCCGAAGCCTGGCTTGACGTACAAGGTTATGACAGAAAGAGTTTGGGTAGAATACAAGAGAAGGAAGGAGGTTGAGATTACAACTCTATATTCTAACACGATGCTCTAAGCATGATCGGGACTCTGCGATTGTCGTTGAACCGGCTCACCGGACCGATACCGCCAGAGCTTAAGAACTGCAAGAGGCTCTTCTATTTGGACCTTGGAGGTAACCATCTGAATGGAAGCATACCAGCAGAGGTTGCAACACTCGATAGCCTGCAACATCTTCTGCTCGGTGGCAACAAGCTCACAGGAACAATCCCCGACTCCTTCACTGCAACACAGGGCCTTCTTGAGCTGGACCTTGGTGGCAACTCTTTGGAAGGAACCATCCCTGTTAGCTTAGGCAACCTTCAGTACATCTCAAGAAATCTGGACCTTAGCAACAACAGACTAAGGGGCCAGATTCCAAGTAGCCTCGGCAACCTTCGGAGCTTGGAGGTGCTCGACTTGTCGGCAAACTCGTTATCCGGTCCGATTCCATCACAGCTTTCCAACATGATCTCACTCTCTGCGGTGAATGTTTCATTCAATGAGCTCTCTGGCCAGCTCCCTGCTGGCAACTGGGCTAAGCTCGCCGACGAGTCCCCCGACGCTTTTCGCGGGAACGCTCAGTTGTGCACACATCCTGGCAATGCACCTTGCTCAAGAGACCAGTCTCGCAAAACCCGAAGGAGGAACACACAAGTTATTGTGGCATTGTTACTGTCAACATTCACAGTCATGGTTGCAGCATTGTGTGCTATCCATTTCATTGTGAAGAGGTCGAAGCGCCTATCGGCGAAAAATGGCTCGGTGCGCAACCTCGACTCAACAGAGGAGCTGCCAGAGGATCTGACCTATGAAGACATCCTCCGGGCCACCGACAACTTGAGCGAGAAGTACGTCATCGGCAAAGGCCGGCACGGCACAGTATACAAGACGCAGTTTGCCGTCGGGAAGCAGTGGGCGGTCAAGACGGTTGATCTGTCACGGTGCGGATTCCCCATTGAGATGAAGATACTCAACACGGTGAGGCACCGGAACATCGTCAGGATGGCCGGGTACTGCATTCGAAGAAATGTTGGCATGATCCTCTACGAGTACATGCCGGAGGGGACTCTGTTCGAGCTGCTGCATGAGAGGACGCCCCAGGTGGCTCTAGACTGGACGGCCAGGCATATCATCGCCCTCGGTGCCGCGGAAGGCCTCTCATATCTTCACCATGACTGTGTGCCCATGATTGTCCACAGGGATGTCAAGTCGAGTAATATTTTGATGGATGCTGAGTTGGTGCCGAAGATTACAGACTTTAGCATGGGGAAAATCGTCGGTGATGAGGATGCGGACGCGACGGTGTCGGTCGTCGTTGGCACCCTCGGCTACATTGCTCCAGGTAAATTTGACAAATATTCTGCATACACATTTGTTGACAATGAAGCATTTTATGTTTCTGTGAAATGTTTATGTAAAACTTCAGAGTTAACAACATGTGTTGCCATTTGTGTTCAGAGCAAGGCTACTCGACGAGGCTGACCGAGAAGAGCGATGTGTACAGCTACGGGGTGGTGCTCCTCGAGCTCCTGACCAGGAAGATGCCCGTTGATCCCGCGTTCGGGGACGGCGTCGACATGGTGACCTGGATGAGGTCCAACCTGACGGTGCAGGCGGACTATGGGAGCATCATGAGCTGCCTGGACGAGGAGATCATGTACTGGCCTGAACATGAGCAGGCCAAGGCGCTGGACCTGTTGGATCTGGCCGTCTCGTGCACGCAGACGGCTTGCCAGTCCAGGCCGTCGATGCGGGAGGTGGTGAACATCTTGATGAGGATAGACGAGAGTATCATCATTTCAGAGCATCATCACAAGTGAGACAGTGAACCGTTGTAGCATTCCGCGGAGCTGCAAACCGGACCTAAGTGCAAGTACTCCCAATGGAGTGTGGTTTTGCTCTCTACTTCTGTTCACCACTGACCAGCAGAGAGGAGAAACCCGTGGTGGAGCGTCGTCGCCCTACGATGATTACTGAGCTTTCTTTTGGTGGTGATTACGAGCACTGATGTTTGATAACTCGATCAATTATAATCATATACGGCTGATGATTTACTGGTTGTTTTTTGGTGGTTCACACAAAATAATTCACATTTTTTTTGATTTTATTGTTCACCCGAGCTCAGGATCAGAACAACCGTGCTTATCCTGCTTGTAACTCTTCGAACTGCTTGTCTTTCCTAGTCACCCTGAACATAATTTAGAATATGGGCCAGGCGAATTTTCAAAAAACAACCATATACGGCTGAATTGACTGACCGAAATTCTGATTTGCTCGATGTCCCTCACACAGCCCAACTCATGCATTTGCTCACAGACAATATGGTGCCCCAAAACACCGATTGGGCTCCATCGGAAAGAAAAAACACTAATTGGGCTGAAGCAGCTTACAGCCCACCAACCTGATAAAAACAAAACATCAAGAAGGCACATGCTCCCCTCAAAAACATCAAGAGGGCACATGTTGTCACCTCAAAGAATAAATGCATTGTATCACCCTTAAAGAAGAACAAAAATAAAATTAAAATAAAAAATTATCAAAATAATAAAGTTTTTGAAGAAAGAATGAATTAATGGCATTGGTATTACCATTAAGTAGAAAGAAAAATGATTAAAAAAACATGCACACAACATGGATCTTGGTGATATAAACTTGCACCAAAAGCATATATAGTTGATATAAAAATTATAAATACGTCGGAGAGGTATCATGGCGTGAGGAGGCTTGGCGCGCACGGAGGACGTCAATGTGGCCTCGTACAGATCACCATGTGCGCCCATGGTGTGAGGTAGCGGTCATTGTGGGCATGGAACAATTTGGTGGATGGTTTTCCTTTAGCGGGTAGTAATTATTGTTAGTTATCACGGTATTAATTAGTAGAGATACAGCGGTAGTACCTCCGTCCTGATTTACTAGTCTCTTTGTATTTTGGGTCAAATTTTGCTTTATTTTTTGGGTTGGGACATGCTCTTCCCGTCTCCGCTGGCGTGCCTTCACGATCACAACAATCCCGTCAGTAGAAAAAAATCGTCCGTTTTTCCTTGTATTATTGTATAAATACTACTATAATCATCAATATCAACAAGATCTTCTTCTGTTTTCGGAGAATATCAACAGAACTAATGCAAGTAACAAAGTACTCCCTCCGTAAAGAAATATAAAAATGTTTAGATTACTAATTTAGTGATCTAAACACTCTTATATTTCTTTACAGAGGGAGTACACTTTAATTAATTCAGGCGGCATCCACAACATAGCGAAACTGGGATACAAATTAGACATGAGCTAGCTGCTACTTCTACTTGGCAAAGAGAGCTCTCCGTCCAAAACACACGAAGCATTGACACATGCATGCGTGCATGAAGGAACAATGACAAACTCGCATGCATCTGCAGGCAGCTGCCATTGGGGAAGGTTCATGGGTGGAGCTTGCCGGCCTCGGCTTCGACTTCGTGCACGTTGACGTTGGCGACCTGGACGTTGACGTTGTTGTGGACGTCGACGATGCCTAAAAGGATGCGGGCCGCGCCCCCGCCGCCCCCACCTGCGACCTTGCCGGCCAGCATCCTGCCGGCGGGCTCGACGGAGCCCAGCTGCAGGAAGGCGCCGACCAGGACGAGCAGCAGCATGGTGTTCCGAGCCACGGAAGCCATGGACCGATCACGTACAGGCTGCTGGACGGACGATGAGCTTGCTTTGATTCTATTTCTAGGTGGCAATGAACTCGGAGGCCGGCCGGCTAATGTGTCTCCTGCTGTGAGCGGTGTTTGTGCCGTCGATCGGCCGTTGCTTTATATAGGGAAGCAGGCGGAGGGCTCGAGCAGTGATCGGCGTGGATGATATAGTTGATTAATCCTTTACAAAATGCAGCAGTTTACAGCTATGTGTGTTATGGATCGGCATATATATATGACCATAATGTTACCACTACTCCGTACTGGCGTTGCGCCACTAATTAATCCAGCTATATAGGAACGTGCTAGCGTGTCTCTCGGTATTCCAAACGTGGTTGACTCACACGTTGCCGGCAGCACGAACCAAGGAATGATCGTAGAGCGCGATCTCCGAATATATCCTGCTGAGTAAGAAACTGCATTTTTGACAGGAAAGAAGATACGAAGATCAAGGAGTGATCAGAAGAACTAAATATTAGAGTTTCTAATTGAATCATGGCGTATATATGAGCGCATGAGTGTTTAAAAAAATAAATCACGGTAATTATATTTGCCAGTTTTGCTAATGGTCAGGTGCCTGAAAAAACTGTTTTGTTTCAGTCGATTTTCCCCCTCAAGGCAGCAGCAGCTGACTCGGTTTTGTTCCGGTTGTTCTTTCTCTTTTCTCTCTCTTGTCTGGAACAACCCTATCGGCTGGCTGGAGCAGCCCACAGTCCACACACAAAGGCTTGGTCTGATCAATTATTTACTCCCTCCATTCTAAAATAATTTAAGTTCTAGGATTTTTCTAAGTCATATTTTAAATATCAAGCAATTTCCTAGAATAACCTGCAGATATCTACGATATCAAATATATAATATGAAAATATATGTCATAATGAATCTAATGAGATAAATTTGGTTTTATATATGTTGATATATTTCTATATATACTTAATGAAGTTTGACATTCAATTATTTTGGAACGAAGGGCGTATTAAGAATCTGTGTGTGTTTGCGAGTGTGCAAGGACATGCGTGTTTGCATGCATCCGTTGGTATGTGTCTCTCCACACGCGTGCATGTGTGTTTGTTAGTGTGTGCACGATACGTGCGTGTGTTGATCAGAGAAAGATAGGAAAGGCGGCATCATTGATATGAGATGTAAACTAATTTTAACGGTCAAGAGACGATTAATCGCTACATGTTATATTATATATGAAGGCTATCTTTGTTATGAAATGAAGCATATGTATGTATCATTGGATTTTGGGACATGTGAGACACATTTCATCCAGAAAGGATAATTCAATATGCTAATGATTTGGTGGCAAGCTCCTTGTAAATAATTATATGCTCTAGAATTTTCTTATTTATATAAACTATAAACCAATATCAAGATAGACCATGTGCTTCAGAGATCTCTACCAGGATACTTGAAGATGCATAAATAGATATATACACTATGTCCATGTAAGTATAAGAAATAAATCTGCAAAAGAAAATATTTGTGTGTTTATATTTTTCTCACATTTATGAAGATTATTTTTAAATATCTTTTAGGGCTTAATGTAGCGAAAGAAAACAAAAATAACGTAACTTCCATTACAAACACATTTCAAATTTAGCACACAACATCTTTGTTAAACAAGACCGTTATTAATATTTAGCATAATTAACATCTAGTTAATATCACAAATTACCTACAAAAGTATATCAACTATGATTGTGATATTATAAAAATGAGTTATAAGTAAGTATAAAAGTTTATTATAAATAATGGGAGTGTCTATTTCATATCTAAGTCGTAAGAGTCAATTGACATTAATTCGAATTTTTATTCAATACTAAGATATTAAATGTATGGATATAACCTTGTATGTATGAGTGATGTGTTGGATCGGCTGAGTTGGGAGCCAACGGTCACGTTGAGGGCCTTGCGAAATGTGAAAAGCAAAAATAAGCAGGCGCAGAGTAAACTTGATGTTATTGAATGCCTAACAGGGTCTGAAGTAATTGCCATTTGGCACCATGATGATATTTATTTCAGTGTAGCATTACACAAGCTATCTGTAGGAAAACTGAGATTGATATTTATTTCAGTATATGCATCTTATAAATTTATTAGATGTGCATGGAGTATCACTACCATGTTCATTTATTAAGCATATGGTACTGTCTTTTTATTGATCGATTTGCTTGGTATGCTTCTTGCAACTTATCAAGTCACTATTTTATATGAATATCACTTCTGTTTGTGTCTACAATTTTGCATACCCGTATAGTATTTTCATGTATTACCATGAATGTTTTTTGGAGGTGCAAAAGTGCAAGTCCCAAGTGTCATTCAACGCATGTGTTAAAGCATGTGTTGGCGCTTGTAAAGTAGATTTCCAATGTCGTTGGTCACTTGTATTTCGAATGAAAATTTTATAACAACTCTTCCACCTCGCAGGCGGATCCCCGCCAAAGCACACGAGGAAGGGCCGTTGCACGCGCGCGCGTCGTCACCTGGAGACAGGCCGGCCGAATTAATTGGTGCGGGCCCTCACGTGTACGCCTGTCAGGCCCCAGTCCGATATCCCCGCACGATCCGCCTGAGGGGTGTGGAGTTCGTTCGTGCAGGCGTGATTACCGACGCCATGCTTGCATGTAGGTTTCCCACGTCGGCCCTGCCTCCTCTCCAAAGCCCGACCCATCCAAGGAATTCAGCGCGGGCTAGCCCACGTCGCGGCGATCTCGTGCCAGGATCACGTCTTAACATTTTAGTCCCACCTCGCCCCCTGAGTAAGTCCTGCACCTGCTTAAATACCTTCATCTATTTGATTATTACAAGCGTGGGTCTTCCTTGCACTCTACGTGGAGGATATACAGGATGAGTATGATTCGTCATCTGTATTCTTCAATTGGAGAGCATGTATGACTGATGTATTTTTTCGGATTTATCAGCCTATATTTTGTCTTCGGGAGCAAAATATAATTCCTCCAGTACATCTATTTCCAAATTTTCTCGTGCAAAATAAACAAGCTACACACTAGCCATGAAGAAACCGTGATTCTTGAGGTTGCACATCAAAAAGTCACATAGAAAATGCAAACCAAATATCCCAAACTCACATAGAAAATGCAAACCAAATATCCCAAACTCATACTGTTACAAGGGAGTGGACCACCAAATAGCTGAGTCATACATACAAATAGTTATGATGAAATCACTGACTAACTGACAGAATGAAGTGTATTTTAGAGACAAGGTCACACGGTACTATACATAGCAACAATGCACATGCCAACATCAGGTTGATCATCGACGTACTTGTTGTTTGATCGTGCGCACAATGTTGTAGCCATCTGGGGAAAGTATCTAGTGCTCCCAGGCCTAGGGTGCTCCCGGTGCTCCGATGCGAAAAACATTTTTTAAAATGTTCAAAAATTCTGAAAAAATGCAGCACATCGACGGAACATCGATGTCTCTTGTCACAAAATTTCAAATCAAAATTCGAAACATTGCTCGAGATACAAAAATGACAAATTTGACATCAATGTGATAATGGGCCAAAACTAAAGTCCAACTTATGTTATGTACAAAAATTTGTCATTTTTGTATCTCGAGCAATGTTTCGAATTTTGATTTGAAATTTTGTGACAAGAGACATCAATGTTCCTTCGATGTGATGCATTTTTATTCAGAATTTTTTAAACATTTTAAAAATGTTTTTCGGACATTTGGAGCACCGGGAGCACCCCAAGCCTGGGAGCACTAGATACTTTCCCATAGTTCTGGTTCGAGATCCTACACAGAAGGATATAATTAATGCCATGGAATATATTTGGACACATGCAAACAATAAATTACGACATATTAGGTACCTCTAACAATTTGGTGCGAGTCCGTCGATTGTGACCATCTGCCACATGACAATAGCCACATCTACCATGTGATCTTGTCTTCTTCATCTTTGCCTATAGCCTTTTCTTCGGAGCACCTCGGCCTAGCACATGCACGGGATCCAGAACCTTATCGAAACCTTCACCATCAACGTTAGCCGATTGTGGCATCAACGGGCCAAACCTAATGCTGTTATACCCTGAGCAGCTTGTTCAATTGTTGATCCCTTGCAAACATCTTGTCCTTCCAAAACCCTTTTTAGATGTTGAAATGCCTCATCAGAGTGGCATGCCTTGAAACATGTTGCATGGCTAAAATTCCTTAACTTACAGTACCTTTGCAGGGTTGTAGAGTATTCATACATCTCGCTCTTTCTGGTCGGTGTGAATGCACATTTTGCACTCATTGTCCACCTAGTGGGAACACAACACCTGAGCAGTGTTTCTTCTTGTAAAATTACTAATATGTAAAATATGTGGGAACATGGTGTGCCTGCGCATTCCAATTTGCGGCAAGAACAACTGATCCTGCAAAGCAGACCTTCCTTCGACTCCATGCGCACTTTGATATTTTTATCTATTTTTTCCTTTTTAGACACAATGTATGTGGTAACTTATACTTCATCAAGTACCTCTCTGATCTCACATTTTCTTACAACATTTATGCTCCATAAGACCAACTTAAACACAGCAGGAGTGTAAACTTTTGCGGCATGTTTCTCAAGACTTGAAGCATTTTCCTCTATGAACGGAACGGACTGCAAGGCCTCAATGTCTTGGAGAGCCTCGTTCAAGCATTGCGACGCAAGGCAACGCTCATAGTGCTCTAGCATTTGAAACAACATCATCTTAGCCTCAAGATGCGTATGTAGCACTGAGTTTAAACTCTCACTCCGCTGATTGCTGCTCAATCCTAGGAAACAACGCCCCTCAAGATATGGAGCACACCACAATTTTCTCGTCTTATACATCTGATGCAGTCAGGAGTCCTCACTTGTTACTTTATTCCATTGTAAGAATTGTAACCATTTTCTCTCATGCTCTTCAATGGAAGATGTATTATATATGAAAGATCTGAATTCCTCCTTTACCGCGTCATCATGCAGATGGCATACAATGTTCTGCTGAATGTGCCATATACAGAGCCTATGGTTTGAGTCAGGCCACACCACCCTGATTGCTAGCTCTCTGCACTGCAAGGTCCCCATCCGTGATCACAGATATAGGATACTTCTGTCCCATAACATCAGAAAAGGTCCATAACGTCCACTCGTATGCCTGGCTTGTTTTATGTGAAATGATACCACATGCAAAAATAACAGTGCTGCGGTGATGATTCAACCCGACAAACGACACAAATGGCAGATTGTACTTATTGGTTCTGTGTGTGCTATAGGAAATAATAACGTCTCCGAAAACCTCATAGTCAAGTCGGGATTGACTATCACACAAGAACAGTCCCTTCAGATGGCCAGCTCCATCAACCAAGTACCTGAAGAAAAAAAATCTGAATCTAGCTCTCGCCTCACCACCATGTGATTGATCACCGTTTGAGCCTCTCCGGAAGCAATTGATTCCTGCTTGTTAGCATGGCAGAAATTGTAAATGTCCCTCTTCGTGCATCCAACCTCATCATATCCACCGTATTGCATGCACAAAATGTCCATAATATGGTGTTTCCGGGTCCCTGATTTTTCCATGTTTGCAATGTCCGCTTTTTGCTCATCGCTAATTCTTCCATGTGAACGCAAAAGACACGACAGATCCCGTGGGGCTAGAGGATGGTCGTCTTCATCGATGAAATCCTTCTCAAACCACTGACATGTTTCCTCCTGTCTTGCAATCACCAATTTAGCTTTACACCCTACACGAGTTATACTCCATGGCCTCCTCTTTCTATCTTCCATCTTCCTCTTCATGTCCTTCTCTTCACGAACCCCTTCACGACTACACACAAATTTCCTTAAAATTATATGGCAGTTGGATCCATCCCACTTGGCATAGCTTCTCTGGACACTAAAACCTTTCTCAAGACCATATTTGTTATAGAATTTATAACCTTCATCCTCACTATTAAACATCTTGTTGGCAATATGATAGTACTCCAACATTGACTCATGACTTACATCCGCCATGTTTTCCTGCATCGCCATTCAGATGAATAAAAATCTGAAACGACAAACAAAAATGCATGCAAAACCTACGAATTATTGCGTGGAATTTTAAACTTTGCTCCTTGTACATGTTATGGCAAGCGATCATCAACGTCCATAAACTGGGTCCCCCATAAACTAGTGAAGTGACCATGGATGATGAAAAATTCTAAATTGAATTGCATGCACTAGGGAAACCTAAATCGATGATGACTAAACAAATATAAGTAGGAAGTGCAGGCTACGAATCAAAGTAAGTTGAGATTCGGGTGATTCATACATTAGGATGCAAGTCCGGAAGCGATGGGATCGGTGGTGGTGGTGGTGGGGGGGGGGGGTTCCTATAGCGCCGCCACCGACACTGCTGCCACAGATGTCATGCCTTATTCTTCTTCTTTCCGCCGGGCACATCTTTTATAGTGAAGGGGACGAGGAGGGGGACGAGGCCGACACCGACGACGGTGGATTGGTTCCTCTCGCTGGGCTCGTCCGACAGAAGGAAGGGGACGAGAACGAGGACTTGACCTCCTGGATCGACTAGACGTGGTTCTGGTCGTGGACGTGATCGGTTGAAACTACAATATTTTACCCTAGACCATTATGCCCTTCTCGGATTAAACTAATTAGATTTATTCATTTTTAATCCCCCACCAGATCGGACGGCTAATAAAAATCAGAGGGGCAAGTACTCCCAGTATTACGCCAATCACCGTAAAAGACCTCAATGTTCAGGGAAATCTTTAACGAGCAGAGCATAAGAGAGATAATCTCACTTGATTTTTCATAAGTTTTTTGTAATTAACCTTAACTAGAGTTGTACTTCTATTGTGCTTCTTTGATCATCAAAGATACTAGAGTTGAAGGAAACTCCTCGTTGGTAATAAGCTTTCTGATTAAGGATCACATTTCATTGCTCAAACTTACATAAAGTCGGAAAGAAACACTGGGATATATACTCTCATGTATGCTACTTCCGATAAGTAGATGCCACTGTTTTGTCTATTGAACAACCATCCTATCCTATGCCAAATTTATTGCATCAAATGTGTTAGCAGTTGACCAAAAGTCACAAATGAATCAGGAGATACTGTACAAATCAAGAGGTAATCACAAAAGGAGCTCTCAAGTGGAAATAAACAATTGGCTCAAAAACAAAAGTGGAAATAAACAAGAATGAACGGTGGGACAGACAAGTCTAGCACAATTAATCAAGGAGTATTATAAAAATCCCTATGGAATATTACCGAGACAAGATCGTAACAAAATTAATTTGGCACCATATGTTGGGGATATAACTATTTGTGTAAGTCGCCTAGGAGGGGCCGGGTTACGCAAAGAGGGACTCATCAGAAGAAGAAGCCCAAGACCAAGCATGAAGATGGCGGTTCAATAAAGGGTCTAAGGCCCATGGTGGTAAACCTCCATGATAGCATGACTTGTATCATAAGGTAGAATTAACTAGTCACCGAGCCGAACACTGTCTATGAGCTGGCCGGGACTCTGTAGGCCGCAGGGCGTCAACCTGTATATAAGGGGACGACCTGCCGGCGGCTTAGGGCAAGAAACAACTCATCGAGAACCGGGCATAGCATATCTTGCTCCCTGGTCATCGAAACCTCAAGCAATACCAACCCAACTAGACGTAGGCCTTACCTTCACCATAAGGGGCCGAACTAGTATAAATCTCCTGTGTCCCTTGTCCCGATTAACCCCTTTAAGCTTTCTAGTTGCGATGGCTCCACGACTAAGTCCTTGCAAGAGGACATCTGTCGTGACAATTCCACGACAGTTGGCGCCCACCATGGGGCCAGCGCACGGTGGATTTGAGTTTTTGAAGGGCAACTTCGAAGGGCTCAAGGGATACACCATGGGCCGGATGACCAAGAGTCGTCGCGGCAAGATCTACATTGACGACGATGTTGGAAATATGCCCTAGAGGCAATAATAAAAGCATTATTATTATATTTCCTTGTTCATGATAATTGTCTTTATTCATGCTATAATTGTGTTATCCGGAAATCATAATGCATGTGTGAATAACAGACACCAACATGTCCCTAGTGAGCCTCTAGTTGACTAGCTCGTTGATCAACAGATAGTCATGGTTTCCTGACTATGGACACTGGATGTCATTGATAACGAGATCACATCATTGGGAGAATGATGTGATGGACGAGACCCAATCCTAAACATAGCACAAGATCGTATAGTTCGTTTGCTAGAGTTTTGCAATGTCAAAGTATCTTTTCCTTAGACCATGAGATCGTGTAACTCCCGGATACTGTAGGAGTGCTTTGGGTATGCCAAACGTCACAACGTAACTGGGTGACTATAAAGGTAGACTACGGGTATCTCCGAAAGTGTCTGTTGGGTGACATGGATCAAGACTGGGATTTGTCACTCCGTATGACGGAGAGGTATCACTGGGCCCACTCGGTAATGCATCATCATAATGAGCTCAGAGTGACCAAGTGTCTGGTCACGGGATCATGCATTACGGTACGAGTAAAGTGACTTGCCGGTAACGAGATTGAACGAGGTATTGGGATACCGACGATCGAATCTCGGGCAAGTAACATATCGATAGACAAAGGGAATAGCGTACGGGGTTGATAGAATCCTCGACATCGTGGTTCATCCGATGAGATCATCGTGGAGCATGTGGGAGCCAACATGGGTATCCAGATCCCGCTGTTGGTTATTGACCGGAGAGTCGTCTCGGTCATGTCTGCTTGTCTCCCGAACCCGTAGGGTCTACACACTTAAGGTTCGGTTACGCTAGGGTTGTAGGGATATGTATATGCAGTAACCCGAATGTTGTTCGGAGTCCCGGATGAGATCTCGGACGTCACGAGGAGTTCCGCAATGGTCCGGAGGTAAAGATTTATATATGGGAAGTCCTGTTTCGGGCATCGGGACAAGTTTCGGGTTATCGGTATTGTACCGGGACCACCGGAAGGGTCCCGGGGGTCCACCGGGTGGGTCCACCTGCCCCGGGGGGCCACATGGGCTGCAAGGGGGTGCGCCTTGGCCTAATGGGCCAAGGGCACCAGCCCCACATAGGCCCATGCGCCTAGGGTTCAAGGGGGCAAGAGTCCTAGGAGGGTAAGGCACCTCCTAGGTGCCTTGGGGGGAGGGAAACCCCCCTTGGCCGCCGCACCCCCTAGGAGATTGGATCTCCTAGGGCCGGCCACCCCCCCTTGGCACCCCTATATATAGTGGGGGAGAGGAGGGACTTCATACCTGAACGCCTCGGCCTTTGGTTGCCTCCTTCTCCCTCCCCAACACCTCCTCCACCTCCATAGTGCTTAGCGAAGCTCTGCCGGAGTACTGCAGCTCCATCAACACCACGCCGTCGTGCTGCTGCTGGTGCCATCTCCCTCAACCTCTCCTCCCTCCCTTGCTGGATCAAGAAGAGGAGACGTGGCTGTTCCGTACGTGTGTTGAACGCGGAGGTGCCGTCCGTTCGGCGCTGGTCATCGGTGATTTGGATCACGTCGAGTACGACTACATCATCACCGTTCCTTTGAACGCTTCCGCTCGCGATCTACAAAGGTATGTAGATGCATCTAATCACTCGTTGCTAGATGAACTCCTAGATGATCTTGGTGAAACGAGTAGGAAAATTTTTGTTTTCTGCAACGTTCCCCAACAGACGAAGGCTGGGGCCTCGACGCCGGCTCAATTGAGTACGGATACCGGGTCCCCTTCGGCGGAGTCCATGTCTTCATCGGCCGGATTGGTGAGCCGGGCCCTGAGCCGGACAACTGCACCGACTTCGTCGAGACGGCTCAGCGCGCGAGACCCGCCTGGGCTCAACCCTTCGTGGGTTGCATCCACGGAGGGGAACTTTCTGAAGGATCTATAGATGGTGGTGAGACGGCCGTCCTCTCGATGGTGATTCGTCCGCCGGTTCGACAGATTCATTGTACCCATTGCAAGACGGCGGGCTTAGGGGCTGTTTCGATGGTAGCAGTATACCGGACCGCTCTGAGTCGCCAAACTGGGCAGGAGTCTTCATGGCTGGTACTCAACCCGGCCAAAATTCTACAGCCGTAGCAGCAATAACGTCCGGGTCAGGAGCAGCTGGGGCAGGAGGCCCCGTGCGCCCGCCGGCTCAGGTGCTGATGGATCTCATGGATAAGCTTACGACCCTGTTAACCGCCATAGTTATCCCTGCGAATCAAGATGAGCAAAATACAGAGGTGGCACAGGTTCGTGAGGAGATAGCTCGGGCCAAGGAGGCCTTAGCAGCTGAGGACACCAGATTGGCCACAGAACGGGCGGCTTTGGATGCACGGGCGCAGCAGCTCCAGTCAGAGGCTTTCCAGCTTATGATGAGCCTGAACGCATCTAATGAGGTGATGAGAAGGAGGCACGAGAAAACTCAATCCCGTTTGCCCATGGTTTATGACCCTCGGAACCTTTTTGCTACACCCGGTGCCGGTCCTAGTAACCCGCCTGAAGCAAATCAGTTCATGACAGCCGGAGCGGGAGGACCGGCTCAGCCTCGGGAGATGGCACCTCCTCATGGGAATATGGCCCCGCCCTGCTATGTACCAATACCACCGGGTCACTTTTCGAACCCCATGGAGAACTTAATCGCGGCAACGGCGCATTTGGCGGCTCTCCCAGTGGACGGTGATGATCCGACGGTGGTGGAGACCCGGAGGATCAGAGAACTTGTCCAGACGGCTCTGGCTCAGCAAGAGACCTATTCCTACAGCCGAGACAGGATTCATTCAACTCATCCGCCCTGGTTAGCTCCGTCTCGTCCAAACCGGAGCCCGAGTTACAGCAGGCACATGGAGTCAGAAGCTTTGTCAAGCAACGCTCAGCGCCGTAACCAGCCCGACGGTTATAACCTGGTGCAGGACCGGATACGTCAGGAGGATGAGCGGGCGGCTCAGCTAGCGGCTCAGCCAGCGGCTCATCGGGCCTTTCCGGATTATCCGACGACTTCTTTTGAGACGGGAGTAGCTACCAGAACCAGCGGCGTTCCATGTCTGGTGCCGGCTTTACGCAATGTGCGTTTACCCAAGGACTTCAAAGGGCCTCGAAAGGTGCCAAATTATACGGCCGACTTACAGCCTGGAACATGGATTGAAAGCTATGAGATGGCCATGGAGCTATTGGAAGTCAGTGATGCAGCAATGGCTAAATACTTCACCATGATGTTGGATGGAATGGCCCGGACATGGCTGAAAGATTTACCACCCAATTCTATTAGCTCATGGGCGGAGTTAAAGGCCCGGTTCATTTAGAATTTCAAGGATACTTGCAAGCAATCTATGTCAATTGTGGACTTAACTAATTGTAAGCAAGAAGAGGGCGAGTCTACCACTCATTGGGTGCGCCGGGTCAAGGAGATAATACATTCATCTGATAAGATGGATGCCGGCTCTGCAGTCCTCATGCTAGAGAAGAATTGCCGATTTGAACCACTAAGGCAGAAGCTGGAACGGCTCAAGCGTGATTGTAATGATATGGGTCAGCTGATGGCGGCTCTAGTCAAGTATGCCGATTCTGATAGTACCAAGGATCCCGCGTTTGATGAGGAAAAGACGGGGAAGGGAAAGAAGAACAGCAATGGAAAGGGTCAGCAGCATAACCCTGCAAATCAAGGAGGCAATAAGCGTAAGGCTGATGGCAACCCAGAGTTTGTGGCTAATGCTAATGCATAGGGTAACAATCAGAGACGCAAGGGGAGGCCGCCTCCTCGGTCTGGCGGGTCAGGTCCATCTCTTGAGTAGTTACTCAATGAGCCCTGCCCGAGACACGGCACCCGGGAACGACCAGCCACCCATTTATGGAAGGATTGCGCAATCATGAAGGCATTCAAGAATTCTAACACGTTTGATGGCAATCATGGGTCAGGCGGCGGCTCAGGAGCCGGCGGTTTTCATGGCCCGGGTGGCGGTTCAAATTCTGGCTTTCAGGGAAATCAAGGTGGATATAATCAGCAGCAGTCTGGTCAGGGAGGTCAGCAGCAGCAGCAGTCGGGTTACCAGAGCCATCCGAAGCAGCTGAACAGTGGACAGTATCACATGTTCACTACTAGCTTATGCAAACGTGACCAGAAGATTCATAAAAGGGCCGTGAACTCTGTTGAGCTAGCGGTTCCCCGTTATTTGAGGTGGTCAGAGCAGCCTATTGTGTGGAGTAGAGAGGATCACCCTCCCCGGGTTGATAATCCGGGTCAGTTAGCCTTGGTAGTGGCACCTCAGGTCGGTGGATATAAATTCACTAAAGTACTCATGGATGGAGGCAGCAGCATCGACATCCTCTATTACGAGACCTTTCGGCATATGGGTTTGACTGACAAAAATTTAAAGACATCCAACACCATTTTCCATGGAGTGGTGCCTGGTAAGTCGGCATACCCTGTCGGTAAGATTGAACTGGAGGTGGCCTTTGGAGATGAGTACGATTCTAGGGCTGAGAAGTTAACTTTTGAGGTGGTCAAAATCAAGAGTCCATATCATGCTCTATTTGGGCGGCCGGCTTATGCCAAGTTCATGGCGCGGCCGTGTTACGTTTATTTGCAGCTCAAGATGCTGGGTCACAAGGGCACCATCACTATGCATGAGAGTCGAAAGGTAGCCCTGGAATGCGAAGAACGCGACGCGGCTTATGCCGAGTCTGTCTGTGCAGCAGAGGAACTGAAATTTTATCAAGATAACATTGACCCGGCGGATATGACCTCCCTCAAGAAGCCAACCACGGAACATGACCCGGCGATGAAGTTTAAGTCAGCTGCTGAGACCAAGCTTAATGATTTTACTCCAGGCGACTCATCTAAGCAGTTTAGCATCAGTGCCAATTTGGATCCTAAATAGGAAAGCGCGCTCATCGAGTTCATCCGTGAGAACCGGGACATCTTTGCATGGAAACCTTCTGACATGCCGGGTGTACCGAGAGAACTCGCTGAGCACACTCTCAATATTGATCCGAAGTATAAGCCGGCCAGGCAGTTTCTTCGGTGTTTCAACGAGGAGAGACGGAAAGCAATTGGAGAGGAGGTCGCCCGACTCTTAGCGGCTGGGTTCATTGTTGAAGTTTTTCACCCGGAGTGGTTGGCTAACCCGGTGCTCGTGCTCAAGAAGAACGGCACCTGGCGGATGTGTGTGGATTACACGAACTTAAATAAGGCTTGTCCGGCTAATCCCTTTGCTCTCCCCCGTATTGATCAAATCATTGATGCTACAGCGGGTTGCGAGCGTTTGAGCTTTTTTGATGCTTACTCTGGTTATCATCAGATCAAGATGGCAGTTAAGGACCAGGAGAAGATGGCTTTCATCACTCCGTTTGGAGCCTTCTGCTATGTATCTATGCCATTTGGGCTCAAGAGTGCCCAGGCAACTTACCAGCGGTGTGTACAGAACTGTCTCCATGATCAGATTGGGCGCAATGTTCATGCTTATGTGGATGACATAGTGGTGAAATCCAGAGAGAAGGAAACCTTGATATCTGATTTGAAAGAAACCTTTGACAATCTCCAGGTTTATAAGATGATACTTAACCCGACCAAGTGTGTATTTGGTGTACCTGCAGGCAAGCTTTTGGGATTTCTGGTCTCAAACAGGGGCATTGAAGCTAATTCGGAGAAGATCAAGGCAATCACCTCTTTGGCCAAGCTGGCGTGCATCAATGAAGTTCAGCGACTGGCGGGTCGTGTTGCCGCTTTAAGCCGGTTCATAAGCCGGTTAGGTGAGAAGGCCCTACCGCTATATCAGATGATGAAGAAGACAGACACTTTTGTCTGGAGTGACGCTGCTAATACTGCCTTTGAGGATTTAAAGAGGCAGTTATCTGAGCTGCCTGTCCTTGCGGCTCCCATTGATAGAGAGCCATTGCTGTTATATGTGGCTGCTAACTTACGAGCCGTCAGTGTTGCGATCGTGGTGGAGCGCAAGGAGGCTGGCAAGGAGCATCCGGTTCAACGGCCGGTTTACTACATCAGTGAGGTGCTCATCGAGTCTAAACAAAGGTATCCGCATTGGCAGAAGCTTGTTTACGGGGTGTTTATGGCAAGCCGGAAGCTGAAGCAATACTTCCAAGGTCACCCTATCACTGTGGTAAGTTCTGCTCCCTTGGGAGACATCATCCAGAATAGAGAGGCCACAGGACGAGTCGCCAAGTGGGCCATTGAGCTTGGGCCTCATGGTTTGAAGTACATGCCATGGACTGCTATTAAGTCTCAAGCCTTGGTGGATTTTATCAATGATTGGACAAAGTTGCAGGCACCTGAGGAGAAGTCAGATAACACATATTGGACTATTCACTTTGATGGGTCCAGGCAACTAGAAGGCTCGGGGGCTGGAGTTGTTTTAACTTCCCCTCGAGGTGAAAAATTTTGTTATGTGCTCCGGCTTATGTTTCCTTGTACTAACAATGCAGCTGAGTACGAGGCCTTACTCCATGGTCTCCGGATGGCCAAAGAGATGAATTTAAGCCAGGTAAGGTGCTTGGGGGACTCAGACCTTGTGGCTCAATAGGTGTCAGGCAAGTGGGACTCCAAGGATCCCCTTATGGCGGCTTACCGTCGTGAAGTTGATGCTGTGGCTGGGCACTTCAAAGGTTATCAAGTGGAGCACATTGATCGAAGGAAGAATGAGGCGGCTGATGCCTTAAGCCGGCTAGGATCTCAGCGTAAGCCGGTGCCGCCTAACACCTTTCTTGATGTTTTGCATAATCCTTCTGTCAAATTACCCACAGAGGAAGACCTAGCGGTGCCAGACCCGGAGGCACAGCTGGTGGCGGCTCTTCACGTCATCCCGGATTGGACAGTGCCATATTTGGCCTATATGACCCGGGGAGAGTTACCTGAGGATGAGACCTTGGCAAGACAAATCACCCGGCGGTCCAAGTCCATGACAATTTTTCATGGTGAGTTACATCATGGCAGTGTCACTGGGGCATTTCAACGTTGTGTGTCGCCTGCGGAGGGTCAGGAGATACTTCGTGAAATCCATTAAGGGGATTGCGGTCATCATGCCGGTTCAAAATCTCTTGTGGCCAAGGCTTTCCGTCATGGTTTCTATTGGCTGACGGCTCATGCTGATGCGGAGGATCTAGTCAGTAAATGTGACGGATGTCAGAAATTCTCACGACGAGCTCATGTGCCAGCTCAAGAGCTGAGGATGATTCCAATTACTTGGTCGTTCGTAGTCTGGAGGCTTGATATGGTCGGGCCTTTCAAAAGGTCTAAGGATAAAAAGACGCACCTTCTGGTGGCAGTAGACAAGTTTACAAAGTGGGTTGAGGCAGAGCCGGTCAGTAAGTGTGATGCAGCCACGGCGGTTCAGTTCATGAAAAAGGTGATCTTTCATTTTGGTTTTCCACACAGCATCATAACTGATAATGGCACTAATCTCTCCAAAGGTGCCATGGAAGAGTTCTGTCACCGAGAACATATCCGGCTTGACGTTTCGGCTGTTGCTCATCCTCAATCCAATGGTCAAGTAGAAAGAGCTAATCATGAGATCTTAAAGGGTATCAAACTCCGGCTCTTGGTCCCCTTACAGCGGACGCCGGGTTGTTGGGTGGAGGAGTTACCTTCTGTACTTTGGAGCATCAGTACTACGCCTAACAGATCTACATGTTACACACCTTTCTTCATGGTGTACGGAGCTGAGGTGGTCCTGCCAAGTGACATCCGGCATGACTCACCCCGCGTGGCGGCTTACGTTGAGGCTGATAATGAAAAAGCTCATCAGGATGCACTTGACTTATTGGATGAGGAGCGAGACTTGGCAATAGCCCGCTTGGCGATTTACCAGCAAGACCTGCGCCGCTATCACAGCCGCCGGGTTAGAAGCAGAACCTTTCAGGAAGGCGACTTAGTGCTCCGGCTCATCCAGGATCAATCTGATATGCACAAGTTGTCCCCTCCTTGGGAAGAACCCTTTGTGGTCAGCAAGAATATGAACAACGGGTCATACTACCTTATCGATGTTCGAGAGCACAAAGACTCACGTAAGTCGGAGGAGGAGACCCGCCGGCCGTGGAATATCGCTCATCTTCGGCCTTACTATACTTGAGCCACCGGCTCTCAAGATGTATATATATTTTGACGATGTATATATTATATAAAGCAATAAAGCAGGACCTCTGTCCTTTTCACCCTCAAAGTTTACATGCCTTCCTTATTATGTGGTGGAAACAACCAACAGGGAGCGGATCATATCTGAATCTGGCTTTCCCTTTGGTCCGGCTTGTGATCATATCTGAATCTAGCCATGATCACTTGGGGGCTTCCTGTTCAAACATAGGTCGTATTCGAACCGAAGAGAACATAGCTGTCGATACCCTCTTGATCGGCATACTGCCAAACCCACTTGGGGGCTTCCTGATCATATCTGAATCATAGCTTAACCCCTTTGGGTCTGACGTGGATCGTATTCGAATCAGCGTCATTAAACAACTCTTATGGTCACTTGGGGGCTTCCTGTTCAAACATAGGTCATATTCGAACCAAAGAGAACATAGCTGTCAATACCCACTTGATCGGCATCGCCAAAGCCACTGGGGGCTATATGATCGTATCCGAATCTTAGCTTAACCCCTTTGGAACGTTTCACTGATCGTATTCGAATCAGAAACCTTTAAATTTTGTCTATTATTCATCATACTTTGTCAGTGTAACTATTTGACTATCTTGAGGCCCTCTTAAAAGTACTATGGAGTGGATTTTGTTCCACCGGTTTAATATTGGTTGCCTCAGGTTGTTATGTGCCAGGGGAACATTATATGTGCTAACTTTCAAGAGTTAAAATTTACCCTCATGGGTTGGGTCTATAAGCTGGAGAGATCACCACAAGAATCACAGGTATGTTGTTGTGATTACGTTTAACAGATGTAGTCATAACCCGGCCTTTGTATGATGTTTTGGTTCACACTCTGGGTTATCAGTACCTTATGTGACCCCCGATGCGATAAGTCGCCAAGGGAATTCTATTTTGTTTTTATATGCAGGACAAGGCAAGCAATTTTTTTGTTTAACATAAAGGAAAAGAAGATCAATATAAGCTGGAAGTGTATAGCGATGGCGCGCTTAAGAAAGTATTGAGCACCATAAACATGTGCGAAGGCATGGCAAAAGTCGAGAGGTTTTTCTACCCTATTACAAGACTCCCCGAGTCTGAATAATGAAGCATTGTTTTCACAAAGACATAAACATATGGCGCCTGGCGGTTCACTCCTTTGGTTGGCTTGAAGATTCCGGGTTATCCTTCTCCGCCTCTCGGTCGACTGCCCTGTCCTGGAAGGTGGACGATGCCCAGTCAATGCCATTCAAAGCTTCAAACTCAGCTTCTTCATCTATTGAACCGGCTGGGTCGACTTCAGGGGCAAAGCTATGCTTACGGATTGGAGGGATCAGGCTGACGTCATCATAGAGAGGTGTTGGGATTCTCCGATTCTCGCTGTCATAACCCGGCTGATACTTGGTAAGATCAGTATCATTCCCGATAAGAGTAGCCACAGGGCGTATATCTTTGACACAGGCGGTGAAATCCTGTTCATCAAACAAGGTTCCATCCTCCTTCAGACTCGGGTATCCAAGAGTGAGGTCGGCCGGGTCTAGTTCGGGAATCCATGCTTTAGCTCGGCTCAACGTGGCTATGGCCCCGGCTCTTGCGGAAGCCCGCCTTAGTTCTTGGACGCGCTGAGGTAACACAGCAAGCCGCTTTAGTACGTCTTGCAGGAGGTGAGGAACGTCATTTGATAAAGCTACAATGGCCAAAGCACGTTGTGACCCGGTGTAGAGCTGTTCCACCAGAGTATAAACCGCCTTCAGCTTGATCAACATGTTCTGCTTGAGGTTTGTGCTCTTGGGGCCTGCACTATTAAACATAAGGTGAGCCGGAGGTAATAATTGAAGTGATCATTGAAAGAATGTTTGCAATATTTAAAGTTTGTATGAGTAAACTTACCAAAGATTGCTGAGACCATTTGAGAGATTTGGCGTTTTAAGCCGGACAGCTCGGCCGTTGCTTCTGCAAGCGATGCCTCTGCTGTCTCGACCCGGGTCACCAGAGAAGCCTTTTCATCAGCCCAGGTTTTCTTCTCCGACTCAAAGTTCTTCTTCAACTTCTCTTGTTCAGAGACGCTGAATTCAAACTTGGAGTTGGCCTTTTGAATTTCAAGTTCTTGAGCTGCCAGGCGGCTCTTCAGGTCAGCAATCTCCGACTCAAATTGACTTATGGTGGCCTGCATTGATGCCGGGTTATAGTCAGAGTCATTGTAAGATAACATTAAGTCCCAAGCACTTTACAAGCAAAGGTACTTGACACTTGGGGGCTAATGTGTGCTGAAGAATTCTAACTTACTATGCCGGGTCATGGAAATTAAGTCCCAAGCACTTTTGCAAGCAAAAATACTTGACACTTGGGGGCTAATGTGTATCGCAAGTTCAAGGTATCCTACTACAGCCGGGTTAAATATCTTCTTTCTAAGCCGGACAAGCAGTGCTAGGCAGTTTTCTAAAGTCTATAGCATATTTTACTTATAAGCAATAGACTTGAGGGCTGGTACAGTAAGTATGATTAAGGAAAAGTCATACCTCAGATTTTTGGTGTATCTGCTTCACCATGTAAATTTTCAGGTCACGACTGCTATGTACTTGACTGATGTAACCAGAGATGATCTCCCCAATACTCAAGTGAGTGTAGTCAGTCATGTCTAACTTTGCCTTTCGGCGCTCCAAAAGCTCCTCCTTGGCAGAGCACTTGGCAAGAACAGTGGGCTGACCCGGCTCAACAAACTGAGTCTTGAGAATTTCAACGTCCGGATCAATTGTCTTGGCCGGGTCAGGAATTTCCAGTTTATCAAAACCGCCGAGAGTTTCTTCAGCGGGCGGATCAGTGGTCGGCGCTGGAATGTCATAAACTGGTTCAGTCGGCGCCTGATGAGTGGAAGTGTCAGGAGCAGCTGTGCCAAGCTCCGGTTCAGTCACGACAGGGTCTTGGGCCGGCTTATTCTTCTTCGCTTTCTTTCTGGGCTTCACTTGCACGCTGTGGGCAACGTAGAAGAGTAAGTACAAAAGCATGAGTAAGGTAAAGCATAAGACAAGTAAATTTACATTACCCGGGGGCGGTTTTGAAAGCCGGCATGTTGGATTGCATAGACTCACCGGAGGAAGGAGAGGTATCCTGATAATTGGGGTCAGAGGAATTGAGAGGTTGACGAATTAAACCCGCCAAAGGTAAAACGGAACGTAAATTGGAGATAACCTCATTCCGACGCTTCCTGATTATGTCAGGTAAGCCGGAGGAGAGCTCTGCATCCTTGCTGGTCTGGGTCTGCCTCCGGCTTTCATATAGCTGTTGCTTCAAAAAAATTGAGGATCTTGGTAAGCCAAAGGATGTGAAAATCTTACTTTCCGGGTCACTCTTCGAATTTTCTGCCGCGGCAAGGGCTTGGAGTCGGAGGAGATTATAGTTACCTCTTCCTCGACGACTTGGCTGTTTCCCGTGTCTTCCTGAAAGGAGTTAATGTCAGTGAAGTGATGATAAAAGAGTCAAGGGGTTAAAAGTTACCTCTTCTTCATCGTCATCAGAATCTTCAAGTCTTAACATATCTGAAGCACTCGGCTTCCTCTTCCTTGATGTTCCTGTTTTGGCGGCTTTTCTTTCGGCTCTCTTGGCCGCTCTGGCTTGTTTGGCCGCCTCATGGTCATACTTGACCTTCCAGAAGTTGTCATTGGCCTGTGAAAAATGATAAAGGGTTATGAGTAAAAGCAAGGTATACCACAGTAAAGAGTATTTACTGAGGTTGATGACTCACTGCAGGGGCCAGGTTCTTCTTGCAGAAGGGAAGTAAGCAAAGGCATTACTAGTCACCGTGCCCTCTTTCAACAAAGTCTGGGTCATAACTTCAACCATATCATCTGGTAAGTCATCCAAACTATGGCGCGGCGGGTCATCCTTCTCGCCAGAGTAAGAGCACATTAAGCCTGGGCGGCGGCTTAACGGGATCACCCGCCAGGAGATCCAGACTCGCACTAAATCAATGCCGCTCAAGCCATTGCCTAAGAGGGCTTTGATCTTCTTGATGGTAGGGGCAAGTGATAGACATTCAACATCGGTTAATTTATCCGGCAGCGGGTGATTGGATTCAAGGCGCAGAGCGCGGAAGCCGGGCAGAGGGTTCTCACCAGCCGGAGAAGTGTCCTGGCAATAAAACCACGCCTTGTTCCAGTCCTTTGGGTGGCTGGGCAGTTCGGCATAAGGAAAGAGGCAGTCTCTCCATCGCTGAATTGAGATACCATCGAGTTCCAGACTGGGCCCATTGGCACGTTCGTTCTGCCGGTTCAAATAGAACAACCCTCTGAACAAAAGCAGGTTGGGCTCTTCTCCCAGGTACACTTCGCAGAAAACTTGGAAGTTGCAAATATTTGACACAGAGTTGGGTCCAATGTCTTGAGGTCTGAGGTCAAAGAAATGCAAAACATCTCTGTAGAATTTTGAACCGGGTGGAGCAAGCCCCGGCTCATATGATCCATAAAAACAATCACCTCCCCCTCTTTGGGTTGAGGTTTCTCCTCGGACGGGTCAGGAGCACGATAAAACATGACCTCCTTCTTGGGCAGGTGGCCAGACTTCACAAATTCAGATAGTTTGCTTTCTGTGACAATGGATTGGACCCAATTATAGGTCACAGGAGCCTTGGGAGCCTTAGGTGCCATGGCGTAAGTGGAAACCTATGACAAATAAGAAGCTCCGGTTCAATTTTAACCCAGAAGGAAAGTATTTTTAAGTCTATTCAAAATAGCGGCTTAAGATGGGGCCTAATGACATATGGCTAATGCTATTTTTTTACATTTAAGCCGCAACGGATCTCAGAAGCAGTCAAATTATGTAAAGTTGCCAGAAACAAACAAGACTGACAACCGGGTTGTCTTAAACCGGCTACATAGTCTACCATGGCTAAACAGATGGAACAGATGCAGTTTTTGACTAAGTATAGGACAAAAAGGTTTCACAAGTTGCGACTATTATTTTGGATCAAATGGTCGTTCTAAAAAGAAAATTTCTAGCCCTAGATCTAGCACAGATAAAGTTCATAGGCTCAAGTGAAGCTTCTGAGCAACGGAAAGGGATCTATTTGCATTTGGAAACGGGTGCGAAATAGCCATCGCAGTAGTTCTATATTGTCTGAAGATCAAAGAGGGCATTGGAGGTGGAAACTATCAAGGGTTTGGCTCAGTCGGAGACGAACGCCGATGAACTTGAAGAAACCTCGATGCAGATCTAAAACAGAGAATAAAGGGAACTCACAGATGCAGACTGGCTGCGGAGGTCCGTCGTCGTGTTTCTGGTCGGGCTCAGGTTGATGCAGCGGCCGGAGTTGGTGAAGAAGAGAAGCTCGGCGGCGGTGGCGGCGGAGCTCGAGCAACAGGGAAATAGCGAGCGAAGGAAGACGACCAAGAGGGGGGGATGAAGAAGACCCAAGTCGAGCCTATTTATAAGGAAGGGCCGACTGAGACGGTGCGAGAAACAAGGAGACCAAGACATCATTATCCAGCGGCCCCGACGCCTTGGTTTTCGGAGGGGTCAGTAAAAGCAAAGATCCGTTGGAGGATATGACAGAATAAAATATAAATTTAATTGAAGATGATGTCACGGCGGGTTAACGCAGATCCAGAAGATGACGTCATGGCGGGTTAAAACCTTTGCACAGGAAGAAGACTGAAGACTTATTTCTTCAAATATTTTAAGATTGACATGAACCGGTTCAAATCAATCTGGGGCCTAATGTTGGGGATATAACTATTTGTGTAAGCCGCCCAGGAGGGGCCGGGTTACGCAAAGAGGGACTCATCAGAAGAAGCCCAAGACCAAGCATGAAGATGACGGTTCAATAAAGGGTCTAAGGCCCATAGGCGACTTAAGGCCCATGGTGGTAAACCGCCATGATAGCGTGACTTGTATCATAAGGTAGAATTAACTAGTCACCGAGCCGGACACTGTCTATGAGCCGGCCGGGACTCTGTAGGCCGCAGGGCGTCAACCCGTGTATATAAGGGGACGACCCGCCGGCGGCTTAGGGCAAGAAACAACTCATCGAGAACCGGGCATAGCATATCTTGCTCCTTGGTCATCGAAACCTCAAGCAATACCAACCCAACTAGACGTAGGCCTTACCTTCATCATAAGGGGTCGAACTAGTATAATCTCCTGTGTCCCTTGTCCCGATTAACCCCTTTAAACTTTCTAGTTGCGATGGCTCCATGACTAAGTCCTTGCAAGAGGACATCTGCCGTGACAATTCCACGACACCATAGGACATCATTTTGCCTTGCCAAGTTCCTGCCGAACCTTCTACTTTATTCCAATCATCATTTCTTAATTTAGCTTAATGAGGGAATGCCAAGGTTCACAGGAAGAACTCTAACAAACATGTTAAATTGTGTCTATATAAACGTCTAAATCAGATCCAACTTCTCCAAAGCATCACATTCACTTTTATTAAAATTAATCTTTAGAGAAGGCAAATTCTCTAATAAATAGAGGATATCTTTTAAATTGTTTGCACTTTATGAATTGAATCCGCTTCCATTCAAAAGACTGTGTTATGAACATATTGGAGCATGCTAAGCCCTACATCCATGGCACTTACACCACTAATTAAACCACTATCATTTGGTCTATGAACTAGCTTCTGTAACAGACGTCTACAACTATGTTTTACCTATTAGGTGAGAAGGCGTCCCCCTACCTCAATCATGTCTGTGTTTTAAAATAGGGCCTTGATTGACCATTGACCATGATTGTTACATTACCACCCTGGACATTATGCTTAATCCATTGGACATAATGTTCAGGGAAATCTTTCATGAGCAGAACATAAGAGAGATAAGCTTACTTGATTTCGTCATAAGTTTTTTGAAATTAACCTTAACTAGAGTTGAATCTTTACTTTAATAGTGCTTCTCTGATCGTCAAAGATACTAGAGTTGAAGGAAACTCCTCGTTGCATTGGTAATAAGCTGTCTGATTAAGGATCACATTTCATTGCTCAAACTTACATAAAGTCAGAAAGAATCACTGGGATATATATATACTCTCATTTATGCTATTTCCGATAAAGGATCACATGCCGAGAAAAGCTAATCTCCCATGCACGGGAGGTACCGTGCATGCATGCGCCGTTGATTTTTGCTTGGAGATCCGACACAATGCATTTATACTGCTCGCAGTTTGTTCGATCTTTCTCTCACCACATGCAAGCACTCTGTTCCACCCATGCTTTTTCATTTTATTCACAAGTTTAAATCTATTTTATCTTTTGAACCAAAAGAACAATTTATGATCCGTTTTCATATTTGTGTTTTTGACGACGAGACCTTTCAAACGAGACCACTTTTGAATATATTTCAATAAATTTTAAAATTAAAATTCTGAAACATGGTGAAGCACTATAAAAGTACACATAAATATGCTATATTTTTTAAAACTCTAGATAAGTTCAAAGTTTTTTTGCAATAAAATCTATTAATATTTACTAACTTTTAGATTACTAAGAATCAGTTTGATACACACGAGCACACAATGTAACATTATGAAATGCAACGGAACATGGGGAGCCATAGTAAAACAATTAGATTTTTTTTTTGCAAAACACAATGAAGCATTATTATTTTTTCACATGGAATTAATAAATTTGTATGGAAAAAGTTTGAAGCATTGTGATTTAGTTGTCAAAAAAATAATTTCTGAAAATATATTAAATATTGGTCTTGTTTTAAAGACCTTGTCAGAAAAAACACAATTATGGAAAAAAATGTAAATCAAACTTTTATTTCGACATGCATTAGGCATCTCTTTATTTGAATGAAACTTAGTCAGTACATAATAGCATGTGAATGTACTATGTTGGGTGAGAAAAAACACTATAGAAAAGGTCCCACACAATAATAAATAATGCGATGGATGCATGCACGGAAGGTCCCGTGCATGGTAGAAAATCCTCTCTCATCACATGCCACTGTTTTGTCTATTGAACAACCATCCTATGCCAAATTTATTGCATCAAATGTGTTAGCAGTTGACCAAAAGTCACAAATGAATCAGGAGCTCTCAAGTGGAAATAAACAATAGGCTCAAAAGCAAAAGTGGAAATAAACAAGAATGAACGGTGGGACTGACAGGTATAGCACAATTAATCAAGGAGTATTAAATTAAGCTCCAAGGAAGGACTTGACAGCCGCCGCTTCTTGAACGGCAAGGGGCTCTGCACCTCTTCCTCCTCTCCCCACCTTCGCATGCCGGCGGCGGCCTTCTCCGTCACCGGCGTCAGGTTGAGGTCGAAATCCCTCGCGGATGACCCGGAACCCGACGCCGACGCCGTCAGCGACACCGACAGCCCGTCCCAGTAGTGGCACCGCTTGTGCCCGCCGAGCGCCTGCCCCGTCGCAAAGCTCCGGTGGCACACGGAGCACCTGTGCCCGCCGACGCCAGATGA
This sequence comes from Triticum aestivum, assembly GCF_018294505.1. Classification (NCBI taxonomy): domain Eukaryota; kingdom Viridiplantae; phylum Streptophyta; class Magnoliopsida; order Poales; family Poaceae; genus Triticum; species Triticum aestivum. The sequence continues at coordinate 47,860,011 of NC_057797.1, forward strand.
CGTCGACGATGCCACCGTCTCCTCCGCCGGCGACACGCTTTGTAGCGGCAGCACGAGCGCCGCCCGTTTCCTGTGGCTGGCCTTGTGCCCGCCGAGCGCCTGGTGGGACGGGAACGCCTTGCCGCAGACGGAGCACCGGAACCGGAGCTCGCAGGCCGCTGCTGTTGTCGCCGGTAGAGTCTGTAACCATTGCCCCTTCGCTGCTTCCGCTTGGCCGCCGCCGGTCGCCACGGAGGCGAGCGCCATGAGGCAGAGGTGGACGTAGTCGTCGTGCGTCATCTTCATCATGGCCGTGGCGTGCGTGCAAGCTGAGGCTAACGCTAGCTGATTGATGTAGTGGATTAGGAATCTGGTTTACTGAGTCCTGATGGAGCTCTGCGTGTTATATATATGCTCCTGGGTGCGTGCAAGTGTGCGTTCTATATGCATATTCGAAGGATCTAAGAAGGTGATGATAGAGGAGTTTGGTTGGTTCAAAGGAGCACGAGGGCGGGCGGAAGGGTACGTGCATGCATGAGGAGTGGTTTCCAGTTCTCCGCACGTGCGCGCGCGCGTGCGTGAAAGGATATCAGTATTTTATTATCTTCATTCACGAGTGGATGGAATCTACTGTGCAATTCAATTCATGAACCGTTGAATTTCAGGGTTTCAAACTCATTTACGGGCGGAGGAAGGCCAATGTTGCGGCTCTCCAATGTGCTGAAAATAAAAATGCCTTTGCTTTAGCTGTTGATTCATGCACCTATGACCTACTCCCTCCGTTCCAAAATAGATGACCCAACGTTATACTAAACTTAGTACAAAGTTGAGTCATCTATTTTGGAACGGAGGGAGTATGATGTACTACCTCTGTCCTAAAATATAAGAACATTTTTGATACTATGCTAATGTAAAAAACGTTCTTATATTTTGGGACGGAGGGAGTAGTATCCATGATGAATTTCTGATTGTCGCCGCGGATAGGTTGGACGTGTTCCTCTTGAATAAAGAGAAGTTCAGATGGGCAGTTCTGTTAAAAAAAAAGAAGAAGTCTGTGTTGTCCCCAACCAAACGAACCGTCAATTTGAGAGCTAAAAATGTCTTTCTTGTTTTCCTCCTTGATTTAGATTGGATTGACCAGGATTTTGAAAATAAAAGCAAAAGTTTGTAGGCATCAATCAACAACAAAAACAAGTGAATTTGTTGTCCTTCTGTCTCGAGAATCAATATTTGCAGAAAAAGAGGAGGAATGCTCACTGTGATGATTGGTACCGTTATAACTAATTACTGGTCATGTACGAACAAATAAATAATCTTTGACCAGTAAGGACTTTCCGTGTGTGCATAATCACTTTCTACATACATTTGTCTTCCATTGTGATTGATTCGCTGTGATTATTCCATTCGCGTCAAAATCATCTCTTCTTGCAGATCGGTAGTGTGCATTCGAGTCAAAATGATCTCTTGCAGAACAATAATGTGCATTCATATCCTTTTTGGCTTAATGTATGCATAAATGGGCTAGGTCATGCGAACCAACCTGCAGTTGGATGGTTAGAGGGACCGTGGTATTCCCAGATCCCAGCCCACCCGTGTTCGAATCCTGGTGCTCGCATTTATTCTTGGATTAATGACTTCGTAAATTTCAAGATGTTATGTCGGCTCAGTCTTTCAGAGATGCCCCTAGGGGTAGGGTGTGCGTGTGTGTGTTCATAGGGGTGAGTGTATGCGCGTGTATATGAGCCCTTGCATCTGTACTGTGTTAAAAAGGGCTAGGTCATGTTTATTCAAGGATAATGGGAACAATTGATTATTTAATAAACCAAAAAATGCCAACAATAAATACTTGATAATGAAAATGTAGACAAATTGCAAAAATGAAATAGATTTTCTTTTGGGGTCAGAAAGATGAAATGGATGGACCGAGTGAGTGAGTGAGTCTATAGGTAGGTTCTACTTAAATGAAAAAGATGGGCCGACTGTGTGCAAGTGGCCTGGCTAGGCCTGCTGCTGTGTGCAGAGGAGATCTGCCCAGACTTGGGCCATCCAGCCAAGCAGGACCAAGAACCAACCCGGATTTAGGCATGTTGCCTGAAAATCTGCCCAGATTAAAGTTAAAAATGGCTTCACTTGTCATTTTCTCAAAAAATCTTTAATCTGCCCTGCATGGGGCGGGATTTAGGCGGTTTCTCTCATTTGAGGCAAGGTTTAAGACGACTATCTGGCTGTTTCTGGGATCGCTCTTCACCTTCTTGTGCTCAGCTTCCTCGGTAAGGATGCATGCACTACTTGCAGATAGCTAGCAAGTGCGCGCGTGCTAGTTTGTGTGCACCTGCGACGTACGTACGTGTCAAACCGGCCGGAAAGACGTCCAACATAATTGGAACGCAATAAGCATAAATCGCGTCCGTTAGGTTAATCTAGCACATCTTTTTAATAAGGATTAAAAAATTAAGCTTTTGGCTCTCCCGTACGTCGTCTGTCCTCCTTCCGAAGCTTCTAGGATCCCTTCTGATCCAGAAAAAATCACGGTAAAGTTTTATCGTGTTTGGACTTCGTTTGGTATAATTTTTTTATAAAATCAAAAACATGCAGAAAACAAGAACTGACATTGGGCACTGAGTTAATAGGTTAGAGTTGCTCGTCCATGCCATATACCAATAGCGTGCAAATTAATCATTTTAACATGTGTGTGGCTAGTTTAATTAGGTTGCTAGTGCCTCTCCAATGAATTCCCTACATGTTATATTATACTAGAAGATACCCCGTGCGTTACAGCGGGACGTTTGAGCAAACAATTATCAAGACAAAAAAATCAGTGCATCAAATGGTGTTTCTAATATTGACAATATTTTTCCGTTTCATAAAAAATAAATGACTAACAAAAAATAAACTTCCATGTCCATACTTCAAGTTATGGTAAAACATCCAACTACATTACATCATCTCCTCGATTTAGATGTTCGCAGAAGCTGCTACGATATATTATCAAACTTAGATACAATACATTCACATATTTCTTGTATTGCATGAGTATGTCGGGTTTGTTGATATTCTGCACATGCACAACTGATTTTGGCCTTCACTAAATAATCTTCCTGAAGTAAAGTTAGAAGCTTGCAAACTTGAACGGCAGGTGCACCCGAAGCCCTCAAATAATAAACATTACTTAGTGCATCAAGTTTGTTCTCCCTCTCATATCTAGTCTAAATGTTGCTGGAAATATAGATGGATGGCATTTGAAACAAATATAATACAAAAGGCTATATGTAAGTACAGGAGAAATGGGATCACCAGCTGAAATCAAACTTCCTTTGGCCACATGCCTCTTTTTATTTTTGTTTATTGTTTCTCCTTATATATGCTATAAGATAATAACACTACAAGTCTACAACTGGTATACTCGAGTTACTGTTAGTAAAAAAGAGGCATTTCATAGATCTGCTTGAACCAGTGCATATGATCTAGTTGATTGAATGAGATAAAAGGGAATAAACTTGCCAATCAAGTAAAAATAGGTACAGCAAGTTGACAAATATTTTGTGTCCTACAAAAGAGAGAACATCCTTTACCTTCTTCAGAATTCCAAATTTGTTGAAAACAAACATCTCACAACAGTTTTCGAAGAGAGATGTATGGATAGGACATCAATTACTAAATTCTTGAGAACAAAAATGGGAATACATTATTGTCAGGGCGGTGCCCCTGTCCAAGTACCGCCCTTGTGTAGCATTAGCAGGTAACAAAAATAAGTTACATATTAGAAAGTATTCAGAGTAAACACCTGTTGTTGGATCAGGCGCACCATTGAACCCATGCTTTAAGGAGAAAAGGTAGCAATTGTTGGAAATATGCCCTAGAGGCAATAATAAAAGGATTATTATTATATTTCCTTGTTCATGATAATTGTCTTATATTCATGCTATAATTGTGTTATCCGGAAATCGTAATACATGTGTGAATACATAGACACCAACATGTCCCTAGTAAGCCTCTAGTTGACTAGCTCGTTGATCAACAGATAGTCATGGTTTCCTGACTATGGACATTGGATGTCATTGGTAACGAGATCACATCATTAGGAGAATGATGTGATGGACAAGACCCAATCCTAAGCATAGCACAAGATCGTATAGTTCGTTTGCTAGAGCTTTTCCAATGTCAAGTATCTTTTCCTTAGACCATGAGATCGTGTAACTCCCGGAGACCGTAGGAGTGCTTTGGGTGTACCAAACGTCACAATGTAACTGAGTGGCTATAAAGGTATACTACGGGTATCTCCGAAAGTGTCTGTTGGGTTAACACGGATCGAGACTGGGATTTGTCACTCCGTATGACGGAGAGGTATCACCGGGCCCACTCAGTAACGCATCATCATAATGAGCTCAATGTGATCAAAGTGTTTGATCACGGGATCATGCATTACGGTACGAGTAAAGTGACTTGCCGATAACGAGATTGAACGAGGTATTGGGATACCGACGATCGAATCTCGGGCAAGTAAAATACCGATTGACAAAGGGAATTGTATACGGGGTTTGATTGAATCCTCGACATCGTGGTTCATCCGATGAGATCATCAAGGAGTATGTGGGAGCCAACATGGGTATCCAGTTCCCGCTGTTGGTTATTGGCCGGAGAGGCGTCTCGGCCATGTCTGCATGTCTCCCGAACCCGTAGGGTCTACACACTTAAGGTTCGGTGATGCTAGGGTTGTAGAGATATGAGTATGCAGTAATCGAAAAGTTGTTTGGAGTCCCGGATGAGATCCCGGACGTCACGAGGAGTTCCGGAATGGTCCAGAGGTAAAGAATTATATATAGGAAGTGCAGTTTCGGCCATCGGGAGAGATTCGGGGGTCACCGGTATTGTACCGGGACCACCAAATGGGTCCCGGGGGTCCACCGGGTGGGGCCACCCATCCCGAAGGGCCCCATGGGCTGAAGTGGGGAGGGGAACCAGCCCATAGTGGGCTGGTGCGCCCCCCTTGGCCCACCCCCTGCGCCTAGGGTTGAAACCCTAGGGTGGGGGGGGGGCGCCCCACTTGCCTTGGGGGGTACTCCACCCCCCTGGCCGCCGCCCCCCTTGGGAGATCAGATCTCCAAGGGCCGCCCCCCCAGGGGCCTATATAAAGGGGAGGGGGAGGGAGGGGCAGCCGTACCCTTAAGCCTTGGCGCCTCCCTCTCCCCTGCTACACCTCTCCCTCTCGCAGAAGCTCGGCGAAGCCCTGCTGCGGTGACTGCTGCATCCACCACCACGCCGTCGTGCTGCTGGATCTTCATCAATCTCTCCTTCCCCCTTGCTGGATCAAGAAGGAGGAGACGTCACGCTGACCGTACGTGTGTTGAACGCGGAGGTGCCGTCCGTTCGGCGCTAGGATCTCCGGTGATTTGGATTACGACGAGTACGACTCCCTCATCCCCGTTCTTTGAACGCTTCCGCTCGCGATCTACAGAGGTATGTAGATGCACTGCGATCACTCGTTGCTAGATGAACTCATAGATGGCTCTTGGTGAAACCGTAGGAATTTTTTTGTTTTCTGCAACGTTCCCCAATAGTGGCATCATGAGCTAGGTCTATGCGTAGTTCTCTTTGCATGAGTAGAACACAATTTGTTGTGGGCGTAGATGTTGTCAACTTTCTTGCCGCTAGTAGTCTTATTTTGCTTCATCGGTATTGTGGGATGAAGCGGCCCGGACCAACCTTACACATACACTTACGTGAGACCGGTTCCACCGACTGACATGCACTAGTTGCATAAGGTGGCTGGCGGGTGTCTGTCTCTCCCACTTTAGTTGGAGCGGATTCGACGAAAAGGGTCCTTATGAAGGGTAAATAGAAGTTGACAAATCACGTTGTGGCTTTTTCATAGGTAAGAAAACGTTCTTGCTAGAACCCTATTGCAGCCACATAAAACTTGCAACAACAATTAGAGGATGTCTAACTTGTTTTTGCAGCAAGTGCTTTGTGATATGATATGGCCAAAGTTGTGATGAATGATGAATGATATATATGTGATGTATGAGATCATGTTATTGTAATAGGAATCACGACTTGCATGTCGATGAGTATGACAACCGGCAGGAGCCATATGAGTTGTCTTTATTTTTTGTATGACCTGCGTGTCATTGAGAAACGCCATGTAAATTACTTTACTTCATTGCTAAACGTGTTAGCCATAGTAGTAGAAGTAATAGTTGGCGAGCAACTTCATGGAGACACGATGATGGAGATCATGATGATGGAGATCATGGTGTCATGTCGGTGACAAGATGATCATGGAGCCCCAAGATGGAGATCAAAGGAGCTATATGATATTGGCCATATCATGTCACTATTATTATTTGATTGCATGTGATGTTTATCATGTTTTTGCATCTTGTTTACTTAGAACGACGGTAGTAAATAAGATGATCCCTCATAATAATTTCAAGAAAGTGTTCCCCCTAACTGTGCACCGTTGCGACAGTTCATTGTTTCGAAGCACCACGTGATGATCGGGTGTGATAGATTCCAACGTTCACATACAACGGGTGTAAGACAGATTTACACATGCAAACACTTAGGTTATCTTGACGAGCCTAGCATATACAGACATGGCCTCGGAACACAAGAGACCGAAAGGTCGAACATGAGTCGTATGAAAGATACGATCAACATGAAGATGTTCACCGATGATGACTAGTCCGTCTCACGTGATGATCGGACACGGCCTAGTCGAGTCGGATCATGTTTCACTTAGATGACTAGAGGGATGTCTAATCTGAGTGGGAGTTCATTAAATAATTTGATTAGATGAACTTAATTATCATGAACTTAGTCTAAAATCTTTGCATAAATGTCTTGTAGATCAAATGGCCAACGCTAATGTCAACCTCAACTTCAACGCGTTCCTAGAGAAAACCAAGCTGAAAGATGATGGCAGCAACTATACGGACTGGGTCCGGAACCTGAGGATCATCCTCATAGCTGCCAGGAAACAATATGTCCTAGAAGCACCGCTAGGTGATGCTCCCGTCCCAGAGAACCAAGACGTTATGAACGCTTGGCAGCAGCGTGCTGATGATTACTCCCTCGTTCAGTGTGGCATGCTTTACAGCTTAGAACCGGGGCTCCAAAAGCGTTTTGAGCAACACGGAGCATATGAGATGTTCGAAGAGCTGAGAATGGTTTTCCAAGCTCATGCCCGGGTCGAGAGATATGAAGTCTCCGACAAGTTCTATAGTTGTAAGATGGAGGAAAATAGTTCTGTCAGTGAACACATACTCAAGATGTCTGGGTTGCACAACCGCTTGACTCAGCTGGGGGTTAATTTCCCGGATGATGCAGTCATTGACAAAATCCTTCAGTCGCTCCCACCTAGCTACAAGAGCTTTGTGATGAACTACAATATGCAGGGGATGGAAAAGACCATTCCTGAAGTATTTTCAATGCTGAAATCAGCGGAGGTAGAAATCAAAAAGGAACATCAAGTGTTGATGGTCAATAAAACCACCAAGTTCAAGAAAGGCAAGGGCAAGAAGAACTTCAAGAAGGACGGCAAGGATGTTGCCGCGCCCGGTAAGCAAGTTGCCGGGAAGAAGTCAAAGAATGGACCCAAGCCTGAGACTGAGTGCTTTTATTGCAAAGGGAAGGGTCACTGGAAGCGGAACTGCCCCAAATACTTAGCGGACAAGAAGACCGGTAACACTAAAGGTATATGTGATATACATGTAATTGATGTGTACCTTACCAGTGCTCGTAGTAGCTCCTGGGTATTTGATACCGGTGCTGTTGCTCATATTTGTAACTCAAAGCAGGAGCTGCGGAATAAGCGGAGACTGGCGAAGGACGAGGTGACGATGCACGTCGGGAATGGTTCCAAGGTCGATGTGATCGCCGTCGGCACGCTACCTCTACATTTACCTACGGGATTAGTTTTGAACCTCAATAATTGTTATTTAGTGCCAAGTTTGAGCATGAACATTGTATCAGGATCTCGTTTAATTCGAGATGGCTACTCATTTAAATCCGAGAATAATGGTTGTTCTATTTATATGAGTGATATGTTTTATGGTCATGCTCCGATGGTCAATGGTTTATTCTTAATGAATCTCGAACGTGATGTTACACATATTAATAGTGTGAATACCAAAAGAATTAAAGTTGATAACGATAGTCCCACATACTTGTGGCACTGCCGCCTTGGTCACATTGGTGTCAAGCGCATGAAGAAGCTCCATGCTGATGGACTTTTAGAGAGTCTCGATTATGAATCATTTGACACATGCGAACCATGGCTCATGGGCAAAATGACCAAGACTCCGTTCTCTGGAACAATGGAGCGAGCAACCAACTTATTGGAAATCATACATACTGATGTGTGCGGTCCAATGAGTGTTGAGGCTCGCGGAGGATATCGTTATGTTCTCACTCTCACTGATGACTTGTGTAGATATGGGTATGTCTACTTAATGAAACACAAGTCTGAGACCTTTGAAAAGTTCAAGGAATTTCAGAATGAGGTAGAGAATCAACGTGACTAGAAAATAAAGTTCTTACGATCAGATCGTGGAGGAGAATATTTAAGTCACGAATTTGGCACACACTTAAGGAAATGTGGAATCGTTTCACAACTCACGCCGCCTGAAACACCTCAACGTAACGGTGTGTCTGAACGTCGTAATCGCACTCTATTGGATATGGTGCGATCTATGATGTCTCTTACTGATTTACCGCTATCATTTTAGGGATACACTCTAGAGACAGCCGCATTCACTTTAAATAGGGCACCGTCTAAATCCGTTGAGACGACACCGTATGAATTATGGTTTGGGAAGAAACCTAAGCTGTCATTTCTAAAAGTTTGGGGATGCGATGCTTATGTCAAGAAACTTCAACCTGAAAAGCTCGAACCCAAGTCGGAAAAATGCGTCTTCATAGGATACCCTAAGGAAACCATTGGGTATACCTTCTACCTAAGATCCGAAGGCAAAATCTTTGTTGCCAAGAATGGATCCTTTCTGGAGAAAGAGTTTCTCTCGAAAGAAGTAAGTGGGAGGAAAGTGGAACTTGATGAAGTATTACCTCTTGAACCGGAGAGTAGCGCAGCTCAAAAAATGTTTCTGTGGTGCCTCCACCGATTAGAGAGGAGGTTAATGATGATGATCATGAAACTTCAGATCAAGTTACTACTGAACTTCATAGGTCCACAAGGACACGTTCCGCACCAGAGTGGTACGGCAACCCTGTCCTGGAAATCATGTTGTTAGACAACGGTGAACCATCGAACTATGAAGAAGCGATGGCGGGCCCAGATTCCAACAAATGGCTAGAGGCCATGCAATCCGAGATAGGATCCATGCATGAAAACAAAGTATGGACTTTGACAGACTTTCCCGATGATCGGCGAGCGATAGAAAACAAATGGATCTTTAAGAAGAAGATGGACACGGATGGTAATGTTACCATCTATAAAGCTCGACTTGTCGCTTTGGGTTATCGGCAAGTTCAAGAGGTTGACTACGATGAGACTTTCTCTCCCGTAGCGAAGCTGAAGTCCGTCCGAATCATGTTAGCAATTGCCGCATACTATGATTATGAGATATGGCAAATGGACGTCAAAATGGCATTCCTTAACGGTTATCTTAAGGAAGAACTGTATATGATGCAGCCGGAAGGTTTTGTCGACCCTAAGAATGCTAACAAGGTATGCAGGCTCCAGCGATCCATTTATGGGCTGATGCAAGCATCTCGGAGTTGGAACATTCGCTTTGATGAGATGATCAAAGCGTTTGGGTTTATGCAGACTTATGGAGAAGCCTGCGTTTACAAGAAAATGAGTGGGAGCTCTGTAGCATTTCTCTATTATATGTAGATGACATACTTTTGATGGGAAATGATATAGAACTTTTGGACAGCATTAAGGCCTACTTGAATAAGAGTTTTTCAATGAAGGACCTTGGAGAAGCTGCTTATATATTAGGCATCAAGATCTATAGAGATAGATCAAGACGCCTCATAGGTCTTTCACAAAGCAGATACCTTGATAAGATATTGAAGAAGTTCAATATGGATCAGTCTAAGAAGGGGTTCTTGCATTTGTTGCAAGGTGTGAAATTGAGCTCAGCTCAATGTCCGACCACGACAGAAGATATAGAAGCGATGAGTGTCATCCCCTATGCCTCAGCCATAGGATCTATTATGTATGTCATGCTGTGTACTAGACCTGATGTAAATCTTGCCGTGAGTTTGGTAGGAAGGTACCAAAGTAATCTCGGCAAGGAACACTGGACGGCGGTCAAGAATATCCTAAAGTACCTGAAAAGGACTAAGGACATGTTTCTCGTTTATGGAGGTGACGAAGAGCTCGTCGTAAAGGGTTACGTCGACGCTAGCTTCGACACAGATCTGGATGACTCGAAATCACAAACCGAATACGTGTATATGTTGAATGGTGGAGCAGTAAGCTGGTGCAGCTGCAAGCAAAGCGTCGTGGCGGGATCTACATGTGAAGCGGAGTACATGGCAGCCTCAGAGGCAGCGCATGAAGCAATTTGGGTGAAGGAGTTCATCACCGATCTAGGAGTCATACCCAATGCGTCGGGGCCGATTAAACTCTTCTGTGACAACACTGTAGCTATTGCACTTGCCAAGGAGCCCAGGTTTCACAAGAAGACCAGGCACATCAAGTGTCGCTTCAACTCCATTCGTTAAAATGTTCAAGATGGAGACATAGAAATTTGCAAAGTGCATACGGATCTGAATGTCGCAGATCCGTTGACTAAATCTCTTCCGCGAGCAAAACATGATCAACACCAGAACTCTATGGGTGTTCGATGCATCACAATGTAACTAGATTACTGACTCTAGTGCAAGTGGGAGACTGTTGGAAATATGCCCTAGAGGCAATAATAAAAGGATTATTATTATATTTCCTTGTTCATGATAATTGTCTTATATTCATGCTATAATTGTGTTATCCGGAAATCGTAATACATGTGTGAATACATAGACACCAACATGTCCCTAGTAAGCCTCTAGTTGACTAGCTCGTTGATCAACAGATAGTCATGGTTTCCTGACTAGGGACATTGGATGTCATTGGTAACGAGATCACATCATTAGGAGAATGATGTGATGGACAAGACCCAATCCTAAGCATAGCACAAGATCGTATAGTTCGTTTGCTAGAGCTTTTCCAATGTCAAGTATCTTTTCCTTAGACCATGAGATCGTGTAACTCCCGAAGACCGTAGGAGTGCTTTGGGTGTACCAAACGTCACAACGTAACTGGGTGGCTATAAAGGTATACTACGGGTATCTCCGAAAGTGTCTGTTGGGTTGACACGGATCGAGACTGGGATTTGTCACTCCGTATGACGGAGAGGTATCACCGGGCCCACTCAGTAATGCATCATCATAATGAGCTCAATGTGATCAAAGTGTTTGATCACGGGATCATGCATTACGGTACGAGTAAAGTGACTTGCCGATAACGAGATTGAAAGAGGTATTGGGATACTGACGATCGAATCTCGGGCAAGTAAAATACCGATTGACAAAGGGAATTGTATACGGGGTTTGATTGAATCCTCGACATCGTGGTTCATCCGATGAGATCCTCGAGGAGTATGTGGGAGCCAACATGGGTATCCAGATCCCACTGTTGGTTATTGGCCGGAGAGGCGTCTCGGTCATGTCTGCATGTCTCCCGAACCCGTAGGGTCTACACACTTAAGGTTCGGTGACGCTAGGGTTGTAGAGATATGAGTATGTAGTAATCCGAAAGTTGTTTGGAGTCCCGGATGAGATCCCAGACGTCACGAGGAGTTCCGGAATGGTCCGAAGGTAAAGAATTATATATAGGAAGTGCAGTTTCGGCCATCGAGAGAGATTCGGGGGTCATCGGTATTGTACCGGGACCACCGGATGGGTCCCGGGGGTCCACCGGGTGGGGCCACCCATCCCGGAGGGCCCCATGGGCTGAAGTGGGGAGGGGAACCAGCCCATAGTGGGCTGGTGCGCCCCCCTTGGCCCACCCCCTGTGCCTAGGGTTGAAACCCTAGGGTGGGGGGGGGGGGGCGCCCCACTTGCCTTGGGGGGTACTCCACCCCCCCGGCCGCCGCCCCCCTTGGGAGATCAGATCTCCAAGGGCCGATGCCCCCCCAGGGGCCTATATAAAGGGGGGGGGGAGGGAGGGGCAGCCGCACCCTTAAGCCTTGGCGCCTCCCTCTCCCCTGCTACACCTCTCCCTCTCGCAGAAGCTCGACGAAGCCCTGCTGTGGTGACTGCTGCATCCGCCACCACGCCGTCGTGCTGTTGGATCTTCATCAACCTCTCATTCCCCCTTGCTGGATCAAGAAGGAGGAGACGTCACACTGACCGTACGTGTGTTGAACGCGGAGGTGCCGTCCGTTCGGCGCTAGGATCTCCGGTGATTTGGATCACGACGAGTACGACTCCCTCATCCCCGTTCTTTGAACGCTTCCGCTCGCGATCTACAGAGGTATGTAGATGCACTCCGATCACTCATTGCTAGATGAACTCATTGATGGATCTTGGTGAAACCGTAGGAAATTTTTTGTTTTCTGCAACGTTCCCCAACAGCAATTGCAAGTGGTCTGTGGTGCCACAAACAGATGCAGTGTTGTTATCACTGACACAAAGACTGGTGGGAAGAGTTCAAATCAACTCTTGATTATAGGCTTGGAAACAAATACCAGTCAAGACATGGATCTGGCGGCGTCGGGCAGACCCCACACTATTTTGCTCGTGGGATATTTGAAGGTCTTGAACTATATTATAGCTGAAATGAAACTACAGGATAGTTCAAAAGGTAATACCTTCAGAGTATATAGAGAGCCACATTGGTAGTTGCTATTGATTCAACACCGAAAATAACTGAAATGTTGTGTAGATGGCCTGATGAAAAAGAGATGTTCAATTATCGTATTTGACAATCCTGAGAAAAAGGAACATTCAGATTAAACACGAGATAAAGATGTCCATCAAAAACCCAATATATTTTATTCTGATGAAATATCCAACAACAGTGGTGATCTCTAAACAGGTGCCCCCAAAGACATGGTACACACAGTTCTTACGTACCTTTTAGCAAACACATGACAGACTTGTAGAATATCACACATCCATGTCAACCAACCCCTCCATGCAACTTGACTTCAATTGAAGGACAACACGAACACCTAGTTGTAAATCAAAGAGAAATGTAAGAAAACAGGGAGTGACATTCATGGTGACCGGTGGGGGCAGCAACCGCAGGGATAGACGATCTAGATGGAGCAACACTTGCCTATGGAGGCATGAATAGGCGATCTGGAGATTTAGTTCATGGTGTTTTTGTTGTGGTTCTGCCCACTGAACATCCAAGGAAGGGGAAGATGAAGGAAGATGAATGCTTCCGTCTCATGGGCATTTGTAGCCATCAGTAGTGGATACAGAAGAGAAAGCGGTAGTGGTAATAGTCCCACTGGGAAGACGAACTGTTAGAGACCTGGTGGAGTATTTAAATGAGATATTATCTCTTTTGTTAAGAGCCAGCCATTCAATTACAGGTAAGACCCATGGGCTTCCAACGTCCGAATGAGCCAGCTATAGAACCAGTTTAATAATGAGTTGCATGTGGATGGAGTAATGGGCTGCATGTCAGCATGCGAAGGAAACTGAAGGCAAGGAAATTGTAATGGACTGCTCTGAACATGTCAGCTTTTTGTTGACAGCCGCTGATGTGGCAGATTACTTGGAAATTGAATGCTTATGTAGCATCATTCTGACTTGGATAGTGTGCATGTTGAGAGAATTGCTAGTAGTGGGGATCAACTTCTTAAGAATGTAAGATATGAAGGCTATCCTTGTTATGAAATAAAGCATATATATGTATCATTGGATTCTTGAACCGGATGTACATGTGAGACATATTTCATCTAGAAAGGATAATTCAACATGCTAATGATTTGGTGGCAAGCTCCTTGTAAATAATTATATGCTCTAGAATTTTCTTATTTATATAAACTATAAACAGATATCAAGATATTTTTTAGACCAAGCATTTCAGAGATCTCTACCAGGATACTTGAAGATACATAAATAGATATATACACTAGGTGCATGTAAGTATAAAAAATAAATCTGCAAAAGAATATAATTGTGTGTTTATTATTTTTCTCACATTTATGGAGATTAATTTTAAATGTCTTTTAGGGCTTAATGTAGTGAAAGAAAACAAAAATAATGTAACTTCCATTGCAAACACATTTCAAATTTAGCACACAACATCTTTGTTAAACAAGACAGTTATTAATATTTAGCATAATTTTCATCTAGTTAATATCACAAATTACGTACAAAAGTACATTAACTATGATTAGGATATTATAGAAATGAGTTATAATTAAGTATAAAAGTTTATTATAACGGGAGTGTCTATTTCACATCTAACTAAAATTCAATTGATATTCATTCAAAATTTGTATATCTAATAAAATGTCAATTTTGTGGATGTAACCTTGTATGTATAAGTTGTGTATTTATAACTAAAAGCTAACAAAAAGACAACCAGGTCTCTCAGTAAACCAACTTTAACCTGCTAAAAGAAAGTGCCAGAAAAACCAAGTGGCTACGTGTATCAAAGACCCAGCTTCACGAAACCAAAAAAACAGAGACTCGTATAAAAACCTTACACCAAAGCTCTTTAAAAGAAACCAATGTTTCCCGGAATCGACACTTTGTTTCACTCTTTTCATTTATACTCTAAGCGCGACTGTTGTAATATATAATTCCTTTAAAAAAATAAAAAAAGATCGATCTTAAGAAGATCATTTTATACTCCTAAGTAGCCTAGATGAATTTGGTGACTATTGCTATGTTTAGTCGGGGGGCGGCCATTAAGTCACCGATTTTGAGTTATGAACGCACAAGCAATGCCAAAACGATTGTGCAAAATATAGTAAAGACGGTCGTGTTTTATTTTGTTTTAATTTGTAAATTTACTTATTAATGAAGCCACCTCATTTGTTGACTCCATTCCATTCTCTAACTCTATATGTTATTTATGTTTCTTTTTCTTTAAAGCAAAGACTATGTATGTTTGATACCATGTATCTATTCTTCTTTTTGTATAGGATTTACTAGAGGAATCTATGTTGTAAACCTAGCTACACCAAATCCAGCTTTAAAATGATTGACTAGAGATATCTAAGTTTTTTTCCCCTTTTGTAGCAGGTTTGGATTATATGAGACACATAAACAAAAAAACCGGTAATATTTCTGCCCCTAATGAACCCATATACGTCTTGGTAAATAAGAGAGAGGATGCAAGGTTTGAGCCAAGAAGAGAGGCAACCGGAACTGATTTTGATGGCTCAATTCGTAGAGAAATCAATCTAAAATTATCCGGGTTAGTAGCACCTACCTTCTTGAGGCAAGAGAATGATAAAAACCCTATTCAAACGTCCAGGATCGGTACCTGAATCAAAGGACTGGTTAACAAGGGAGAGCTTGTCATCTTTAACAAGATCCCTATTCTTCTTGAAGAACGCAAGGCCGAACCCATATGACACGGGATTTCAATTGTCGGTCATGGCGAGGAGGGCGGTCCTAACTTTCTCAAAGTTGAAACGAGTGGTGAGGAAGTTGGCATGAGCCGAGGAAAGCATGTTCTCAAACATAAGAGAACCCATGTCAAAAGAGAACGAGATACTAAATGTGCACCCTAAAAGGTTTTCGTACTCCCTCTAGTTTTGCGTCCAAGGCCATACACCCATATTACAGGTGCCAAGGTAAAAAAATTAATACTGCTTAAGCCAATGTTGCAATCCAGCTTGTCTCCTCGTATGCCGCATTAATTAATATGGCGCACGCAGATGTTATTATTAATCACACAGTCATGCATGCAAAGGGGTAGTTAATGTCTGTGGTTGCTAGTGTGAGGCAAACACATTGATGAAGATTTGAGACTAACATAATCATGGCTGGATGATTTGCGGAGGAAAAAGTCCTTTACTCTTGGATCAGGCTGCTTATCAGAGGAAGGTTCATTATCGAAAATTTGATGATTTAGTTGGGGCACAGACCAAAAACACCCCCTCACGTGACCGTGCGTGAGTCGATTCTCACGGAACCTCAACGACTCACCCGAAAAAAGAAAATCCTCGTCCATCCTTTCTCCCCGTCTCTCCCGTTTGTTTCTTTGGCGGCGCGGCGGCGGCGGCGGCGGCGGATCGAATCTGGGGGCCGCTCTTCGCCGGCAGCGGAAGCGTATCGAATCCTGGGCGGTGCTCCTCGCCGGTATCGACGGCGGATCGAATCCTGGGGGCGCTCCTCGCCGGTAGCGGCTTGCGAAATCAGCGGCCAGCGACGGCTTCATCCTTCTTGGTTCTTTTCGGGGCTTCTCCCCCTATTGGTCTAGTTTTCTTGGTTCTTTTTCAAGTCACGGCAAGCAGCGAGGGCTCCGTTCTTTCCTCTCCCCTAATCAATCAAGGGAAGAGCAAGCATCATCTGTACGAGGCTGGTTTTCGCCGGCGACCTCACATAGGCAGCGGGCGGCGGCCACACCTGGGCAGCGCGAGGTCGATTTGTGGTGTGCGGCGGCCACACTACTTCCCTAATGGTAGAGCAATAGATTGAAACACACAAGATGAATTCAGCGAGCGAGAGAGGATTTTTCAGTTTGGTGGACGAGCCTATGGTGACAGGATCGATCGACTCCGTGCTCGCCAAGCTCAACTCCACCAGACTGAAGAAGAATCATCCCAAGATGATGGAAGTGTTATGTCAAGGCGTGGTGAACCTAAAGAAGGGTTTCGACAAGCTCGGCGGGGGGCGGGTGATGGATCGGCATGCCCTATTGTGGACGAAGTTTGCCACGGACCTGGTCTTTGACATCGAAGAGTGGATCGACGAGCCAAAGGCCACATATTTCCCGGATCCGCAATGTGCTTGAGCAGTTCACGTGGTGCGACCTTCTCAGTCCAACTGAAGATCGCTTCAAGATCATCGATGATTTACATAAAGATCTGGAGAGCCTTAAAAAGGAACTCCCCTATAAGTTTGGGCCACCGGTGAGTCTTGAGCAGTCAGTTTGGATGGATCAAACATGTGAGCTGGTCAGCGAGGTGGAAACTTTGGTCCATGATGAGAAGCCCGGAAAGGACATGGATGAATTGCAGGAGAAACTAATCCAGGACTACAAAGCCAAGATACGGGAAACACGTGAGGTCTTGAAACATTCTAGTGATAAGCTCAGTACAGCCTCCGTTGATTGTCCCCTGATTTATGAGGAGAAAACTCGTGACCTCATTGCTCTGAAAGAACCAAGTAGTAAGCTTCTCATGCATCTGGCCGCCACACAGGCGAGGCTAAAGTTGGTATCTATTGTCGGAATGGAAGGCATTGGCAAGACTACTCTTGCAAAGGAGGTATATGCAAAGCTTCAATGCAAGTTCGAGTGCCGAGCTTTCGTCACTCTTGGCCGAAAACCGTCTCTAGTGGCCACTGGCTGGATATACTTCACCAAGTAAAGCCCCAGGGCACTATTCCTCTGAATGGTACAGAAGCTCCTGAAATGAATCAAGTCGTAACTGAGCTCAGGGAACACCTCGTCACGAAGAGGTATTTCTCGTTTATATCGTTTTAATGCAGATAGACATATTTACTATACTTTCATGTAGCAATAAAATGCACAAGAGCATCAGCGAATGCAGACTGAGGCTATTCGTAGGTGTATTCATCGTGCTTTTCCCATTCTATTTATCTGAGACCACATCAAATTAATAACGGGTAATGTTATTTGATGCATCACAAGATAATCATGATAAAAAGATCAAATTTTCAGCATTTTTTATCCCCTGTATCTGTTGTGTTTTGTCAATCTTTTTATCAATGCAGACCAAACAAGTAATCAACAGGAAAAATATATATAAAAATTTAGCACTTTTCCTGCTTAAAAGTATCAGCATAACAAATGCATATGTGATGTATTGGCAACCAATAGAGGCATTCAGTTGGATCTAACTGACTCTCGGAATTATTGAGTAGATAAGTAACAAAACAGAACCAGCTTGCTATAAGTCATCTGTATAAATTGATCATATATTAGCCGATAATTTTTACCATGTTCCTCTATATACCAGGTATTTCATCTTAATTGATGACATTTGGAGCATCTCGGCATGGGATGTTCTTAATTCTGTTTTGCCTGAGAATGATCTTGGAAGTAGAGTATTGATCACAACTTGCATCAGCGACGTAGCCAAATGTTGTTCTACACGCCCAATTGATTTCATCCATCAGATGGAGCCTCTTAGCAAGGAAGAATCCAAGACTTTATTTCACGAGGAGGCAAAAAGGCCCGCTGAAAATGAGTTGTTGAAAATGTGTGGGGGCATGCCATTGGCAATACTTATTGCAGCCGGCAGGAAATCTGCAGGACTAGCTGAGCCAGAGATTCGTGAGAGACGTATCCTTTCAACATCAGACCAATGTTCCGCATCGGATGGGATGAGAATGTTATTGCGCATGAGTTATGATGAGCTACCTGCCCCTTTGAAGTCTTGTCTTGTATACCTTAGTGTTTTTCCAGAATATTATACCATCAAGAAAGACCGTTTGATACGGCTATGGATTGCTGAGAGATTTTTCTTAGGAAGGCGTGAAGAAAACTTGTGGAGAACAGGAGAAAGCTATTTCAATGAGCTCATCTGTAGGCGGCTGATTCAGCCAGTGTTTGGCTACGAAGATGGCCAGGCTGTAGGATGTGTGGTACATGGTGTGATCCTTGACTTCATCAAAACTTTGTCTAGGGAAGACAACTTTGCGACAACGAGTGCAGATATGAGGTCCGGACTAACTCCATGGTATCCGATTCGACGGTTCTCATTCGATTGCTGCATCAAGGAAGATGAAGCCGGCAAGCTGCTCCCAGGAACCCTGCACCTATCTAGCATGCGAACCCTCCAAGTTTGCGGGCGTGTTGGATGGACAACCCTCCTCACATATCCTAAGGTTAGAAAAGGGAAGCCTGCTCTTCGAACCTTCAAATTTCTACGAGTACTCGATGTGGAAGATAATGGTATTTTGAGAAGCCACCATCTGAAAGGCATTGGAGGGCTGATTCTGCTAAGGTACTTGGGACTTAGAGGGGCTGCTATCCATGAATTACCAGGCGAAATTGGAAAGCTGGAGCACCTGGAGACGCTGGATGTCAGGCGCACTAACCTGAGAAATCTGCCTGCATCTATAGCTGGATTGGAAAGGATGGTATGCCTACTGATTGAAGATACCGTGAAGATGCTGGGCGATATCCTTATGATGCAAGGACTACAAGAAGTATCAACGATCCGTGTCGACAACGTCAAGTCACTCCATAAGGTCGTAGAGCTGCTGGTTCGGTCGGGGAGGCTGAGTGTCCTTGGCTTGAGCTTTGATGGATTAGACCCATCTGTGGACAGTGCACGTGCCATCGTTGATTTCCTCAAGGTGGTTGGACACTCTAACCTTCGGTCCCTATCTCTGCATTGTCTTGGTGGTGACTTGGTTGGCCAACTGAACTTGTGTCCCCCGTACCAGTTGCAAAGATTTGAACTGACTATATCTGGTGCAATCCTGGGAAGTACTGCATTTTGTATGGCCACCTGTGTCACCCACTTGAATATTGAAATTAGTCAATTGGGAGAGCAAGGTCTGAGTATCATCGCGTCCGCGCCCCATCTTATCCTTCTCAAGTTAGTATCTTCAGGACCTGCTGCTGCCATGACGGACACGCACTCATCTTCCAGAAGACAAAGAAGAAGGGTGATAATTTGCAGTGGCGCCTTTCCGTGTCTTAAGGTGTTCTGGTTCACATGCAAGGCTGGTGGGAATGAGCTGCAGTTTGATCGAGGAGCCATGCCACGGCTGCGGGGTCTTAGGCTCCACTTCAACGCTCTAGAGACGCTGTCTCTTTATGGAGATTTTGAATTTGGCATTGAGCATCTCTCTAGCCTCACCAGAATCCATGCCGCTATTGGATGTGAAGATGCTACGGCTCCGGAGGTGGAGCTTGCAGAGACTGCCATCACAGAGCAAGTCTGTCGGATCTCCTCCGCCAACACACCAACGATAGAGTTCAGCAGAGAGAAGCCCGGGATGTTTGAGGGGGAAAAGAAGAGTGTAGGTCCCCTTACAGAGACGGTGACAACGATCACCAAGAAAAGGAGGTTGAGCAGATGGTTGATTACCCAGTACGAAATGATGCAGCGCGCCTTGTGCTCTTGCAGTTGCACAGGTAGACGCAGTGTGAAATGATGCAGCGCGCGTTGTGGGCCTGGTCGTGCAGGCCACGGAACAGAACACATCCGTGGCAAGCTTGAAGAGCACGCACGTATAGAAATCCAACGTGAAATTAAACTAGCATATGCAGCGGGAGTAAGGGAGGGACAGGATCACAGGAGCAACGTAGTGCACGAGGGAGGCTCCCTATCGAGAAATATATCTCCACAAGCTGCATCTCGATGGGTGATATCAGCATGAACATCCTCGCCTGAATCTTTTCAGTCTTTTGTTCTTTTGATAACTTGAAATGAGTTGTTATTAGCTGCACGGTTAATCGTGGTAAGTTTGGTTTACTATTCTAAGTTCAGGCGACGCAATCACCGACCCCATATGCATGTACCTTGACTGATATAGCCATTGTAATCACAGGTAATTTTGGTCCAAGTATTTTAAGTTCAGGATGGAATGTTTTGTTTGTTTGCACTATGTAGCTGGTAATGCCAGCAGCATGTTGACGACAGTTGTCCTTCTATATAAAGTGGGGCCTGAAGGCCTATTCTCTAGAAAAAGAAAATAGCCATTGCATCGGAGAATGGCGGCAACGGCGGCTTCATGACATCTTCAGTATTGACAGAGCAACCATTCTGTTCCTGATGTATGGTAGGTGCATGCAGTCCATGTATTGGTAGCCAGCATATGCAGATTATTCCTTTTCCGGGTTGCGATCGGTGATACTGGCACTTGCTTCATTGATGCTAGCTGGTCGACAAGGTTATTCACAAGGATGGTCACATTGCTCTGCGTCTTGTTGAGTGTCCTCGGCGCTTTTGCTGTAAAATGCAATTTCATCTGGATCTGGTACGTCTTCAGAATGCACTAGTTTGTTGTTAAGAAGATTCTCTGTTGATCCATTCTCAAGTAGTAGCTTCTTAGCCATGTTCCGGAAGGATTCCGTTAATGGGTCATCGTGCTTCTTGACAGAGAGCTTCCTCCGCGAGCTTTCACCCCTCGAGGCAATGAAGTCGACAAGGGCGCTACGAGCATTTGTGGCAATGTTGGCATTCTCGTCAGCCTTGTTGGCGCCATGGCTGTCAAATCCATCAGCATTGTCTTCTGTGATGTCACACGCACGAGTAGAGGCTGCACCTGGAGACAGCCATGCCCCGAACGAGCTGGTCCTCTCGACGAGGTAACTGCTTCCCTCCTTGTTCACTGGTACTGCAGGGCATGGCGCTTCGGTGTCTGACATTTCAGGCGAATTAGCTGAAGGCCAAACGGGTGCTTCAGATGCTTCATCTTGTGACGAATCCTGGTTCTGAAAGTTTTGCTTTTGATGCCTGATTCTTCCGATGATGTGTCGATATTTAAGTTGTCGGAGCATATCGGACAACGCGCCTGTTTTGAATCTGCTGGAGGTTCAGATGTCAGGTTAATGTGGATGCTAAAGAATGAACACTGAGTAGGAAAGCTGGGGAAAAAAAGGAAAAAATGAGCTAGGGAAATTTAAGAAGCGTTACTTGGAGTATTTTTTATGGCGGGCTTCCTCGGCAGGAGGTTTGGAATGGATGTCTGAACTCTGAATGTCTGGTTTGGTTTCATGCAAGATACGCTGATGCTGTGCAGAGTGGGCTCTGAAGGAGGGGTCGGTGTATCTCTTCAAGCACGCTCCCTCGCCACCAGCATCATACCTGCACCCAAAACAAGCCAAAATTAACCAGGAAAAATAAATCCTTTTTAAGCTGTTTGATTTTTGGTATAGAAGTGTTGTTACTTGTCCAGCATGGACAGCTGCGGAGGCCCGTGGCATCGCTGGATGAACTTTTCGATGGAGCACGGCCTTGTTCCTCCCACCAGAGTCACCGGCTGATCGACACCGTGGCCTGCGATGCCACACAGAGCTTCTGGCCGATGAAGTACACAAGCCTGTCGGAATCGACGACGGCGGAGCCGCTCCTCGATGAGCGGCGGCTCCGCCTGGAGCCGCCGCGCCCTCCGCGGCGAGCCTGAAGAAGATCAGATCCAGGGGCTAGTCTGGTGAATTTGTAGCAGCCAGCAGGACAGGACAGGAGCAACGTACTGTGCGAGGTCCCCGAGCTGGCGGAGGATGCCCACGAAGCCGGCCATGGCGGCACCCGCATCCTGGACGACGACAGCTTCGGGGAGCTCGTCGGCCTTGGTGGTGAGCTTGGGCCTTGCCAGTGCTGGGGCCAGAAGGTGAGTACTCTGCTCCATGCGCGCATGCAGGTGCTGGCTCATGTGATGTCTCACAACGGCTCGTGGCAAACGGCTGACATGTAGCCATTGACGCGCCCTGACCTCCAGGCAGTGCAACGACACGATGACACCCCGCACCCACGAGCGTCCGGTGAGGTGACAGAGCACCGCACGGGCGGTTCCCGAGAGCAGGAGGAGGTACCACCGTACCTTCGTGCTGCGCATGCTTCATGCTTGTGCACCGCGCCATGTTAATACGTACGAATACGGTTTTGTACCGCACGTTGCGTTGCGGCTACTCAACGACTGCCTACAAAACGCATTTACAAGCTACGGAAAATCGTTAGGTTCTTACCGTAGTATAAAAGGTTCTCAATTTATGATAAGCCAACCTGTAATGGGCAAGGAATATTGTGTATTTGCCATGAACGTAAATGACAGTGCATATAGATGATGTTTTTATGAACATTTTTATATCCTAGTTTGCATTCTTCTAAGTTCATATGAATTTGTTAATATGAATTTTTAAGTTTCAGTCAAACAACTTTGACCAGATGGAAGGGCATTCTTGTAACCTAAAATGCTTTTTAGGAGCAAATTTGAGCACATAAAAAAGTTAAGAGTAAATTTGAGTAGTGGGTTTGAATTAAGGGCACAAATATCGATAAATCACGAGTTGACATGGTGCCACGCGAGGATGTAATCCGCACCCTCAATTTCTTCGGGATTCGTGCCGTATTTATAGTACACCTCACGTATATAGAATTCACAGGAATGATTTGCAACGTATTTGTTGGTCAATAAGTGTGCATGCCCCACAAGCCATAAGAGTTTGAAGTTAGTTTTGCATTGATGTGCAGCAGACCACTTGAGCGATAAATCATAAGTAGTTGACAAACTGCAAGACACCCGACCACCTCACTTACTAGGATTAATGCACCACACTGCCTTCCTGTCTTAGTGCACCATCCTCTACAGCTGCAACAGAATCATTAACGTGTATTGAGTAAGCTAGTTAGTGTGAACGTAATTTTGAGATGAATTAGAGTGAACGTAATTTTGAGATGAATTAGTGTGAACTTGTCACTATGCTAGACCAGCTTAGGTTTATCTTCATATTCTGTGTTGCATGTGTATATTCGGTGTGTGATTGAACATTTAATCCCGCCATGCGCAGTGGGATAGGGTCTATTTAAAAGAAAGAAAAATGCACATCTATTAGTTGGCTGATTATGAAAGTTCAATTTAGAAAATAAGAGAAGCGTCACAAGAAAATCTTAGCGATGATAAGTTAAATGCACGAACAAAATGGTATAATATTGATTGGAATTTTAAATGAATTTAATAATAGCATAGAGGATGGTTTATAGTTAAATGCTCAATCACACACCGACACGGCTTTCACCACGGTGCCAACTTGTTCATCGTCCCTCACCATATACCGTGGCACTGTGCTATCTCTTCATTCTGACGCATGCAGCACTGTCGTATGCGACGTGCTCCAGTTAGCTATCCATTTGCTCCAGAAAGTTTAATAACACTGCTGAAGATGCTGCTCTAGCCTGTATTGTTATCTGTATCACACTGTTCTAGCAGCGTATAACTTCCATATTCGCTAGGAGTACTTTATATTAGGCAAACGAGAGATGATTTGCGGAACCCGTCTTCACTCCTCCCCCTGTTCCTCGGCGGGGCACGTACACGCGTTTACAGGCAAGGCTTGGAGGAGATCTGCGGTGCCAGAAACCAGCTAGCGCAAGTGCTCAATTATGTCCACCCAGCAACGAGAGCAGTTATTTTGCATCGTCTGGGCCGTCACGTGGGCCTTGTATTCATACGAACATAAATGACCCTGGGCCACTGGTGTGGCGTATACCACGGCGTATTCATGAAAGCTAGTAATTAATGTTTGACGTATTGCAAATGCGCTATAATAAGTAGCAATCACGATGCTAGGACCGACGCTCATGATAACGGCAGCGCGTGGCTGCATGTCCCAAAAATTCATGTCGCACAAATATGAATGTCCCTTAATTAAATGAAAAAGGATCCAATTCTTCCAGCTCCAAGCAACAACACAACAAACGCTAGCTAGCTGTGTTTTGTATCATGCCACCGGACAAATATCAGGTAGGCCAACCCAGTGTCATGGGTCGCGAGATCGCATGACCTACTTATCCTCTCAGTGTTAGTTCACTGCAAACCAATCAAATCATGTGCATCAGTGCATGCGAAACGACTCCTTGGCGATCGATCGCGAGAGCGATCGATTCCGACCGCGCGTAGCGCACCTCCTGTTCCCTTTCCTTTTCTAGCTCGTTTCCTTTTTCCTCCGCCGCAGCTGCCCTGCCGCTTCCCTCCCCCCTCCTCGCTGTCGGCTCCTCCCACCGCCGCCGCACTTATCGCCGTGAACACCGCCGCCGCACTCATCGCCGTGAACACTGCCGCATCCCCATCCACACAGCCCCGCCTAGGGCTGCTGGTACATTCCCCACCACCACGCCGCCGCACCCGCTTCCCCTACCCACGCCGATTGAGACGGACGGAGGGAGGACATGGTCGTTGGGGGTCGCCACACGCCTGGATCTGGGTGCCATTGTGCACATCCGGCCGGATCTGGCCGCCGCCGCGCTCGTCCGTGCTGGATCTGGCCGCCACAATCGAGGATCGGTGGAGGAGCACAGGTCGCGGCTTGGTTGTGGAGGAGGGAAAGGGAGCACGGGGCGGCACCATTGCGGCTGGAGCAGGGCTTCGGTTCGAGGGTGGCGGACATGGCTGCGTCGTGTACGTGGGGGAGAAGGACGACCGTGCACCCCGGCGTTCTCTGCGTGGTGGTAGTCATGCGCCGTGCCACATCAAGACTGGGTGTAGCACGGGCGGCCGTTGTGGCTGGGAGGTTATCTGCTCATCGTCCATCTGGAGAGGAAGCAGAGTGACTCATGACGTTACATAGTCGCCTACGAGCCAATGATGAGCAAACGAGGCAGCGGTAAGCAAGTCCCCCATTGGAATCTGAATCCTCTAATTCTTTCCTCAATTACTGACATACAGACTAGTTAATTTTGTATGGCTGGCTGCTGAACCTGTTATTGCATTACCTGCATCCAGCAACATGGAATTTTATATCCTTCAGAATTGCATCGTTGTCCAACAATATACTTCAGATTTTCCCATAATTATGGCTTAAATGTCATACAGTCTAATTTGGATACCTAGTTTGTTTTCTTGAAGCTTATAGATGTAGGCACAATCTATATTCAGTAGGTGCTAGATCTTCACACTTAAAGATTCTGGATATATCCTCTTCTCTGTTTTTGCTGTTTTACAACAGAAACATTTACGCATATGTAAACTGCAGAATCGTGCAGCTGTAGGCTTGCAGCAGGTTGGCGGGCGAATGGTCATAAAGAGAAGATAACAGGCATGTCGAGTGCTGTGAGTATTCCATTCATTTAGACAACTACGTTTCCAAGATCATCAAGAGGTGTGTTGTTTTCCTTGAGAAAATCATCAATTTGTTTTAGCATTGGTCAAATCTGTTTGTTGATCTGAGATTTTGTATTCTTGCATCACCAGATCATAGTGTGACAGATGGGAGAACACACACACACCTCAATGGATGACATATTATAATTACGGAGACTAGTTGTAAGGATAATGGAGTGCAATTTTCTGATTCAGTGATCTGCAGGTTTGAAGAACTAATATTGTGTAGAAAATGGCAATCGAATTATTTAGATTTAATAAATTAGATTTAAGGATAAATTAGTTGGTGCATTTCATTATCAAGGACTAATAGTATCAATATACTAGGAGCAATATGTAGCAAACAATTCAAAATTTAAGGAATGATCCATCTTACCCCTCAAGAAGAAGGAATAATCCATTTTAATATGTTCCTTTATATATGCGGAGAACTTCTTAGTAGTTCGTATGTCAAGATGTTTGGATACTGAATAATGGTGCTCTTTCTAATAATCAGGCAGACTGTACCCATTGCCAGTTTATGTGTGTCTGTAATTTTTTTGTGGTATATCGAGCAATTGTCCTTGAAAAATTGAAATAACTGAGATATCCACAGAAATGAAAGCTGCAGCCTGCAGCGATATGGTTCCTGTTAACAATCGTATATTGCTGTGTTAGTTAGAGCTAACAAATTCAGTACTTATCCGTGTATAGACTTATCAGTACTTATCCGTGTATAGACTTATCCTCTTGTTAGGATCCTGTATTCTGTTGTATCTACAGATGCGATCACGCATTGTCTATTATAAATACACGGCCAACCCTACGGGGATAATCACGGCAAATCAATCTTTCTGACTTGGTATACAGAGCGAAAGATCCAATCTCACTTCCTCCACCATGACTGGCACCAACCCTGCTGCTTCCCTCTCCGGCACCGCCGGCACCCTCACCACCCTCAACGCCGGCACCCTGTCCGCCGGTTCCTCCACTTCCGCTCCGATCTCGGTCACCTCGCTCGGTAGCCTGATCACTCTGCGCCTTACGCGCGATAACTTCCTGCTATGGAAGACCCAAGCCGTCCCCGCCCTCGCTGCAAACGGCCTGTTCGGCTATGTTGCCGGCACCGCCGCAGCCCCGCCGCACACCATCAAGGAAGGAACCGGTGATGCGGCTGTTGATGTGGCCAATCCGGAGTTTCTTCGCTGGTACCAGCAGGACCAGCTCGTCATGATCGCCCTCCTCGGCTCCATGACCGAGGACATCCTCGGGCAGATGACCCAGCTGACGACCTCCGCCGCTGTTTGGACTGCACTGCACGACATGTTCGCCTCGCAGAATCGTGCCCGCATCATGCAGCTCAGGTATCAACTTTCCAACCTGAAGAAGAAGGACCTCTCTGCCTCTGACTACTACCGCAAGATGAAGGGGTTCGCTGATGCGATGGCGTCCATTGGCAAGCCCCTCACTGACGATGAAGTGCTCGGCTACATGCTCGCTGGGTTGGGCTCCGAGTTCGAGCCACTCATCGCGTCGATCACGGCGCGAGATGATCCAGTAAGTCTCAGCAGCTTCTATGCGTATCTCCTTAGTGCTGAACTTCGCCTGGAGCAGCAAAATTCGTCAGGTGAAATCCATCCCTCCGCCAACACCGCTGCTCGTGCCAATGATCGCGGCGGCAATGGTGCACGCGGCGGACATGGCGGTCAAGGCGGCGGACATGGCGGACAAGGCGGCGGACAGGGGCGCGGTCGCGGCGGGCGTGGCCGCGGCAACGGCCGCTCCAACCTGAAGTGTCAGGTGTGCAGCAAGTTTGGCCATGACGCCCTTCACTGCCGCAATCGTTTCAACCATGCATTCCAGCCCGACGAGCAGCGCGAGCGCTCCGGCAACTCCGTCAACACCAACACCGGCTCCGCGGGGTACACCGTGGACATGGACTGGTACGCTGACACAGGTGCGACCGACCACCTGACCAGCGACCTCGACCGTCTCGGCATCCACGAGCGCTACGGCGGCAAGGACAAGGTGCATGCTGCAAACGGGGCAGGTATGTCTATCTCCCATATCGGACATTCCATTTTTTCTGGCTCATCCAAACCAATTCACCTTCGCAACATACTGCATGTTCCACATGTTAACAAGCATCTCCTATCCGTGCACAAACTTGTTTCTGATAATGATGCTTTTGCTGAATTTCATCCTCATTATTTCTATCTTAAGGACCGAGCAACCAAGACAGTTCTTCTTCGCGGTAGAAGTCGCCATGGCCTTTACCCGGTGCCAAGCCTCAATAAATCATCCATCGTCGTCCGAAGTCCTCGAGTTCTCTCCGCTGTCAAGCTCTCCCCGGAACTATGGCATCGAAGATTAGGTCACCCTTCAAAAGAAGTCGTTGAGTCAGTCCTTAGATCAAATAAATTCGCTTGTGCACCCTCGCTTCAGTCTAGTATTTGTGATGCTTGTCAACGAGCTAAAGTTCATCAATTGCCTTTTCGAGATTCTACTCATATTACACATGAACCACTTGAACTTATTCATTCCGATGTATGGGGCCCTGCAATTCGTTCTGCGGGTGGTTTCAAATATTATGTGAGTTTCTTAGATGACTTTAGTCGTTTTACGTGGATTTATCTCCTTAAGCGAAAATCTGATGTTGAGCAAGCCTTCTACACCTTTCAAAAACATGTTGAGCGCATGTTGAATACTAAAATTAAAACTGTTCAAACCGACTGGAGTGGCGAGTATCGTCGCCTCAACAAATATTTTCAAAGGGAAGGGATCACTCATCGGGTCTCTTGCCCTCACACGAGCCAACAAAATGGCATTGCCGAGCGCAAACATCGCCATATTGTTGAAACGGGTATCGCTTTGCTTGCTCATTCATCTCTTCTGGTTCGTTTTTGGGATGAGGCATTTCTTACAACATGTTATCTTATAAATCGCATGCCCACACGAGTTCTTCAGAACTCTGCTCCGATCACTTGCCTTCGCAATGAACAACCCGACTACACATTTCTTCGTGCGTTCGGGTGTGCCTGTTGGCCCAACCTTAGGCCATACAATAACCGGAAGCTTGAATTTCGTTCCATACAGTGCGTATTCTTGGGCTACAGTTCCATGCATAAAGGGTACAAGTGTTTGGATCGGTCCACAGGACGCATCTATATATCGCGGGATGTTGTTTTTGACGAGCTTGTATTTCCGTTTGATCAATCTTCGCAGTCATCCACCACGTCCCCGCTGTTATCCACGCCTCCCTCTCTGTTTTCCTTAACCGAGCCAGCTTTAGTGGATGACCGTATGCGGCGATATGACACGACCTTGCTTGCTAATCCCGAATCCAGCTTGTCTCCTGGTTCTGCAGGTTCCGCCCGTTCGACGTCGCCGGAGGAAACGTCCCCATGTACGCCACGTCACGCCCATGCAGATGCGCCCTCGCCCGCTCCAGCGGCTTCCCCGGGCGCGGGCAGCTCGGTCTCTCCAATGGGCCGGCTTGACTTTTCTCCCGCGCCGGATGGGGCCGACTCGTCCTCGCCTAACAGCACACCCGCCTCGGCCCCTGGGCCGGCTGCATCACCGACGCCGCCTGCGTCGCCCCCTCCAGCAGCCGCCGCTCCTGCAGCCGCAGCGCCTGCGGACGCACGGCACCCGATGACGACCCGTCTTCGACACAACATCATCAAGCCGCTCGTCCCGAGCGATGGCACGGTCCGCTACGATCCTCGCCGCCGCGCTTTCCACGCCGAGCCGCGCTCCTACCGCGATGCCCTCGCGAATGAGCACTGGCGCCCGGCCATGGAGTCTGAATTTGCTGCCCTGCAGCAGAACCGGACGTGGTCTCTCGTGCCTCGTCCTCCTGGCAAAAATATCATCGGGTGCAAATGGATTTTCAAGGTGAAGCACAAGGCTGATGGCTCTCTGGACAAGTTCAAAGCAAGACTAGTCGCTCGGGGTTTCACTCAGCAACATGGGCTTGACTACTCTGAAACTTTCTCCCCGGTTGTAAAACCAGCAACTGTGCGTTTGGTGCTGTCCCTCGCTGTCTCCCGCGGCTGGCACTGCCGACAGATTGATATAAGCAACGCTTTTCTGCATGGTATTCTCACTGACGAAGCCTACATGCAACAACCACCCGGTTTTCAGGATTCAACCAGGCCGGACTATGTCTGCAAACTGCATAAAGCGTTGTATGGTTTGAAACAGTCGCCTCGCGCTTGGTACGCTCGTCTCAGTGAGCGCCTTCAACAACTCGGTTTTTCTCCCTCGGCTGCTGACACGTCCTTGTTCATCTTTGCTGATGGGGGTGTGACCGTTTATATGCTTGTATATGTGGACGATATTGTCATCGTGAGTTCATCCAGTTCTGCCATGACAAAGCTGCTTCAGAAGCTCTCTGCGACCTTCCCAGTCAAGGACCTTGGTCCTCTTCGTTACTTTCTTCGGTATTGAAGTACTTCCCAATTCCGGGGGAATCATTCTTACCCAGAAAAAGTACGCCATGGACTTGCTGCAGCGTACAGATATGGCGAATTGCAAAGCAGTTTCAACACCGATGTGTACTCACGAGAAGCTCACTCGCGATGCTGGACATAAACTGAATGAGGATCAAGCGTTCAAGTACAGAAGTACAGTGGGAGCTCTTCAGTATCTGACTTTGACACGCCCAGACCTCTCATTTGCAGTAAACAAGGTCTGCCAGTTCTTATCTTGCCCCACTGATGTTCATTGGGAGGCTGTCAAGCGTATCCTCCGGTTTGTCAAAGGAACAGCGACCACCGGTTTGACTATTCGTCGATCATCATGCACTCTACTAAGTGTGTTTACTGATGCTGACTGGGCGGGCTGCAGTGATGACAGGCGATCGACAGGAGGGTTTGCTGTGTTTTTCGGCCCTAATCTTATATCTTGGACTGCACGTAAGCAACCCACAGTGTCACGATCATCGACAGAAGCGGAGTACAAGGCATTGGCGAATGGTACAGCTGAAGCAACATGGGTGCAATCATTACTGAAGGAGCTACGAGTTCCACAACCCCGAGCACCGGTCCTTTGGTGTGATAATCTTGGCGCGACGTACCTCACAGCCAATCCAGTATTCCATGCCCGCACCAAGCACATCGAGGTGGACTTCCATTTCGTCAGGGAGAAGGTCGCCATGGGAGCCTTGGAGGTCCGTTTTGTTTCATCAGCCGATCAGGTGGCGGACGCCTTCACCAAGCCACTCACAAAGCTGATGCTATCACGATTGCGCTCCAATCTCAACCTTTCCACATGATGAGATTGCGGGGGAATGTTAACAATCGTATATTGCTGTGTTAGTTAGAGCTAACAAATTCAGTACTTATCCGTGTATAGACTTATCAGTACTTATCCGTGTATAGACTTATCCTCTTGTTAGGATCCTGTATTCTGTTGTATCTACAGATGCGATCACGCATTGTCTATTATAAATACACGGCCAACCCTACGGGGATAATCACGGCAAATCAATCTTTCTGACTGTTCCTAATTCATATAACGTAGAGAGGACGTTAGGAGTGGAATGGTCATCACTTATTGTAGCAGTTTTCTGAAAAAGTAACATCTTTTCATGCAGTGACATTAATGTGGCCATTGAGAATTTGAGAAGTAATTTTCAGGAAAAGTGTATCTTTCATCTTGCATAAAGATTGCATCCTTAACTTCTCTTTCTTTCCAGTTCTACTAATTTTCTGTTTGGTAGGTGGGTACCATATCATTTTTTTTATTTAGGAAACATTATTTAGGGTTAAGTCTTGGTTGGTGAACTGTTCCTCAGCTATGAACTCTTTTTTACATTCACCAAATGTTATTGGAACTATGTATAGTTCCTCTTGAGCGTGATTATTCAACAATTTAGAACTGTAAATGATATGTTCTTGAAGAATATAAAGTAAAAGTAGTTTTGTCATGTACTTTGGTTTAACCTACAGTGTAATATTTGTTAACACATAGTCTGTGTTTCACTAATGTGAACTAAGACTTTCATGTACTGTGTATGACAGCTGCATTTGTACCGACTGATTATAATGTGCTTTGCTGCATTTGTACCGACTGAATTATAATGTGCTTTGCTGCATTTGTACCGACTGATTATAATGTGCTTTGCTTCTCATCGCACAACTGATAATTTTCTGAAATACTCACTCTATTTTAATCAAGGCGTTGCAGGTGTTGTCACTGTAGGAGGTAAGTTTTGCAGCCAAAATGCACCACTGATTGCGTCTGGACAATCGAGGAATAGCACAATAAATTCTTCTTCTTTTCCATTAACTTGCAGCTTAGGATTTGGCTAATATTTTGCATCTTATACTATTATAATTTTGATGACTAGTTCTAATATAGAATAGCCTCCTTTTGTCTGTAACAGGTACTTGATTGTTTGAGTAGCCATTCGTAGGGTCTGCTTTTTTCTAGTAGTTTCATGCCAGGTTCTGTAAAGTTCATTTGATAATTTTGCTTGGTAAATGAAAAGGTTCATTTTTTTTCAATGACTGAACAAAAACTTGACCACCGACAGTTCTAGTCCTTTACTGTTTGGACTCTACGATATTAATTGACTTCCCTAAACATGTGTAACCGGCCCTGATTTATTGCTTAACTTACTTGGGAAGTGAAACACAAACCAAAGGAACTCTGAATAAGCATAGCTCATAGCTCAGCTCTAAAATTTTACTGTGCCAATCTTGAGATATCTGCATGGAGTTCTATTTCTACATACTTTTAGTCATTCTGAATTTTTCATATGACCTTCCTGAAATTGTGTGCACTTTGTTTTTTCTACATGAATCCTCTATAATACATGTACTTGTCAATTGACTTAATTTCCTCTTCAGGTTGTCAACGTTGCTGCAAGGCTGGACAAGTCACCTTTTTGAAACCATTTTGCTTCACTCGTTTTGAAGACCATATACAAGTTTCATTTTTACTTTATATTTTATTGACCAGAAAGGCTACAAAGTACGGGTGCTAAATTAGAATGGACTTTTCATATGTAGCCAGTATGTTGCACATATCTTACTTGTGGAAATGATTTATTACAAGGGTTGTAATATTATAAATGTGAAGGACATATGTTGAATTTTCTATTGTTGGGTATGAATGGATTTGAATGCTAAGTTGAGATATCTGTTTATGCCTATGTTTTAATTCCAGAATATGCCCCTATTTAGCCATTTTGTTGTTGTTTTGGAAACATGTACAAAGGCAGATTTTTTGCCGGGAAATCCCCTATCTGCCCTTCATCACCAGTCTGCCGAGACGAGACCGTGACACCACTACCACCCTATGTTAGCGTAAATCGAGTCGAGGCGGACGTCGTCGCGCTAGTGACGAAGGACACCAACACGACCACGTGACACCATTGCCACCCTGTCTTCCCGTAAGGCGAGTCGAGGCGGACGTCGTCGCGCTAGCGACGACGGACGCCGAGACGAGCACGTGACACCACTGCCACCCTGTCTTAGCGTATGCGCGAGTCGAGGCGGACGTCGTCGCGGGAGCGACGACGGACGCCGAGACGAGCACGTGACACCACTGCCACCCTGTCTTAGCGTAACGCGAGTCGAGGCGGACGTCGTCGCGGCCGCGACGACAGACGCCGAGACGAGCACGTGACACCACTGCCACCCTGTCTTAACGTAACGCGAGTCGAGGCGGACGTCGTCGCGGTAGCGACGACGGACGCCGAGACGAGCACGTGACACCACTGCCACCCTGTCTTAGCGTAACGCGAGTCGAGGAGGACGTCGTCGCGGTAGCGACGACGGACGCCGAGACGAGCACGTGACACCACTGCCACCCTGTCTTAGCGTAACGCGAGTCGAGGCGGACGTCGTCGCGGTAGCGACGATGGACGCCGAGACGAGCACGTGACACCACTGCCACCCTGTCTTAGCGTAAACGTGAGTCGAGGCGGACATCGTCGCGGTAGCGACGATGGACGCCGAGACGAGCACGTGACACCACTGCCACCCTGTCTTAGCGTAAACGCGAGTCGAGGCGGACGCCGAGACGAGCACGTGACACCACTGCCACCCTGTCTTAGCGTAACGCGAGTCAAGGCGGACGTCGTCGCGGTAGCGACGACGGACGCCGAGACGAGCACGTGACACCACTGCCACCCTGTCTTAGCGTAACGCGAGTCGAGGCGGACGTCGTCGCGGTAGCGACGATGGACGCCGAGACGAGCACGTGACACCACTGCCACCCTGTCTTAGCGTAAATGCGAGTCGAGGCGGACGTCGTCGCGGTAGCGACGACGGACGCCGAGACGAGCACGTGACACCACTGCCACCCTGTCTTAGCGTAACGCGAGTCGAGGCGGACGTCGTCGCGGTAGCGACGACGGACGCCGAGACGAGCACGTGACACCACTGCCACCCTGTCTTAGCGTAACGCGAGTCGAGGCGGACGTCGTCGCGCTAGCGACGACGGACGCCGAGACGAGCACGTGACACCACTGCCACCCTGTCTTAGCGTAACGCGAGTCGAGCCGGACGTCGTCGCGGTAGCGACGATGGACGCCGAGACGAGCACGTGACACCACTGCCACCCTGTCTTAGCGTAAACGCGAGTCGAGGCGGACGTCGTCGCGGTAGCAACGACGGACGCCGAGACGAGCACGTGACACCACTGCCACCCTGTCTTAGCATAACGCGAGTCGAGGCGGACGTCGTCGCGGTAGCAACGACAGACGCCGAGATGAGCACGTGACACCACTGCCACCCTGTCTTAGCGTAAGGCGAGTCGAGGCGGACGTCATCGCGGTAGCGACGACGGACGCCGAGACGAGCACGTGACACCACTGCCACCCTGTCTTAGCGTATGCGCGAGTCGAGGCGGACGTCGTCGCGGGAGCGACGACGGACGCCGAGACGAGCACGTGACACCACTGCCACCCTGTCTTAGCGTAACGCGAGTCGAGGCGGACGTCGTCGCGGTAGCGACGACGGACGCCGAGACGAGCACGTGACACCACTGCCACCCTGTCTTAGCGTAACGCGAGTCGAGGCGGACGTCGTCGCGGTAGCGACGATGGACGCCGAGACGAGCACGTGACACCACTGCCACCCTGTCTTAGCGTAAACGCGAGTCGAGGCGGACGTCGTCGCGGTAGCGACGACGGACGCCGAGACGAGCACGTGACACCACTGCCACCCTGTCTTAGCGTAACGCGAGTCGAGGCGGACGTCGTCGCGGTAGCAACGACGGACGCCGAGATGAGCACGTGACACCACTGCCACCCTGTCTTAGCGTAAGGCGAGTCGAGGCGGACGTCGTCGCGGTAGCGACGACGGACGCCGAGACGAGCACGTGACACCACTGCCACCCTGTCTTAGCGTAAGCGCGAGTCGAGGCGGACGTCGTCGCGGGAGCGACGACGGACGCCGAGACGAGCACGTGACACCACTGCCACCCTGTCTTAGCGAAACGCGAGTCGAGGCGGACGTCGTCGCGGCCGCGACGACGGACGCCGAGACGAGCACGTGACACCACTGCCACCCTGTCTTAGCGTAACGCGAGTCGAGGCGGACGTCGTCGCGGTAGCGACGACGGACGCCGAGACGAGCACGTGACACCACTGCCACCCTGTCTTAGCGTAACGCGAGTCGAGGCGGACGTCGTCGCGGTAGCGACGACGGACGCCGAGACGAGCACGTGACACCAGGGCCACCCTGTCTTAGCGTAACGCGAGTCGAGGCGGACGTCGTCGCGGTAGCGACGACGGACGCCGAGACGAGCACGTGACACCACTGCCACCCTGTCTTAGCGTAACGCGAGTCGAGGCGGACGTCGTCGCGATAGCGACGACGGACGCCGAGACGAGCACGTGACACCACAACCACCCTGTCTTAGCGTAAACGCGAGTCGAGGCGGACGTTGTCGCGGTAGCGACGACGGACGCCGAGACGAGCACGTGACACCACTGCCACCCTGTCTTAGCGTAACGCGAGTCGAGGCGGACGTCGTCGCGGTAGCGACGACGGACGCCGAGACGAGCACGTGAAACCACTGCCACCCTGTCTTAGCGTAACGCGAGTCGAGGCGGACGTCGTCGCGGTAGCGACGATGGACGCCGAGACGAGCACGTGACACCACTGCCATCCTGTCTTAGCGTAAACGCGAGTCGAGGCGGACGTCGTCGCGGTAGCGACGACGGACGCCGAGACGAGCACGTGACACCACTGCCACCCTGTCTTAGCGTAACGCGAGTCGAGGCGGACGTCGTCGCGGTAGCAACGACGGACGCCGAGATGAGCACGTGACACCACTGCCACCCTGTCTTAGCGTAAGGCGAGTCGAGGCGGACGTCGTCGCGGTAGCGACGACGGACGCCAAGACGAGTATGTGACACCACTGCCACCCTGTCTTAGCGTAAAGTGAGTCGAGGCGGACGTCGTCGCGGTAGCGACGACGGACGCCGAGACGAGTACGTGACACCATTCCCACCCTGTCTTAGCGTAACGCGAGTCGAGGCGGACGTCGTCGCGGTAGGGACGACGGACGCCGAGACAACCACTGTCATCTTGTCTATCTTAGGGTTACGCGAGTCGAGGCGGACGTCGTCGCGGTAGCGACGACAAACGCCGAGACAACCACGTGACACCACTGCCTCGAGGCGGACATAGTCGACCTTGTCACGCCAAATTCACACAAAAAATGTTCGTGTTTTAAAAATTTGGTAGAAATTTTAGAAAATGTTGTTCATTTCAAAAAATGTTCGTGTTTTAAAAAATGTTCTTGTTTTCCTAAAAAAATCACAAATTCAAAAGTTGTTCATTTCTATAAATATGTTCTTGCTTTTTGGATTTTTTTATTAATTTAAAACTTGTTCGTGGTAGATTAATTTAATGTCGATTCAACCGAAAAGCAGTAGATCAATTTACTTCGGTAAGCTTTTTTTTGTTTAACTAAATTATGTTTTTGGATAGTATTAATCGATAGGGAATAGAGGGATTGGCTAATTTTTGTGTGTGTAAAAGTTGCTATTCGTTTTTGTTTTTTTGGGGGTTGAAAGTCCTAGTTTATTTCAATTAAAAGTGGACTTTCCCGCCCACTACTGTCCCTGAAAAACCGCTGGCCCAGAAAGGGAACGAGCGGAATAGCAGGCCCAAAAGAAAAAATAGAAATGAACAACCACGTGACACCACTGCCTCGAGGCGGACATAGTCGACCTTGTCACGCCAAATTCACACAAAAAATGTTCGTGTTTTAAAAATTTGGTAGAAATTTTAGAAAATGTTGTTCATTTCAAAAATTGTTCGTGTTTTAAAAAATGTTCTTGTTTTCCTAAAAAAAATCACAAATTCAAAAGTTGTTCATTTCTATAAATATGTTCTTGCTTTTTGGATTTTTTTTATTAATTTAAAACTTGTTCGTGGTAGATCAATTTAATGTCGATTCAACCGAAAAGCAGTAGATCAATTTACTTCAGTAAGCTTTTTTTTGTTTAACTAAATTATGTTTCTGGATAGTATTAATCGATAGGGAATAGAGGGATTGGCTAATTTTTGTGTGTGTAAAAGTTGCTATTCGCTTTTGTTTTTTTGGGGGTTGAAAGTCCTAGTTTATTTCAATTAAAAGTGGACTTTCCCACCCACTACTGTCCCTGAAAAACCGCTGGCCCAGAAAGGGAATGAGCGGAATAGCAGGCCCAAAAGAAAAAATACATGGAAAGGGAATAGAAGCTAGGGGAGGTATTGGGCCAGCGCTGGGCCAAATTCAAGAAAGGGAATAGAAAGCGCTGGGCCAGCGGTGCTCGTCACGGGATCGATCGAGAAAAGAGAATAGAAAGCTGGCGATCGATCGCTACGTTGTCGTTTTGCTGCGGTCGGAAATCGAGCGCGCCGGCTGGGACGCGCGCGCGCGCGCGTTAGCCACGCCCCCCCCCCCCCAGTGCATGTACGTTGTTAGACTTTTTTTTGAGACAAACGATGTTAGACTTCAAGTAAGCTATTCATGAACGGATTCATTTGGGACGTGGGCGGGGCTTTTCTGGGCTGGCATGAAACCCGACCGCCATGGCACGACACGAAGTAAAGGGGCCGGGTTGGGCCTAAAAATAGAGAAAATGGGCGGCACAACCCAGTTGGGTCCAAAATCTTGGTAACGTGTGTTGTAATATTGAAAAAGGCTTTCGTCCCGCTTTATATATAAAGCAACATGGCCGAACCAATACAAAGTGATGAGAGAAACCTCTTACAAAGAAGGTAAAAAATAGAAGAGAAAAGTATACTTTTCGTCCCTTAATTTTTTACGGAGTCTAAATTTGTTCCCTCAACTATGAAACGAGACAACTTGCACCTCCAACTTTTTAAACCGGACAAGTTTCATCCTCCTCCCGTTTTTGACCGGTCTTGATGCTGGCTCATCCCGGTTTTGACCTATCCATGCTGACATGGCAAAGAAACCCCAAATTGACTTCCCAATTCCTCGCTCTCTACACGGCGTCTGCGGGCAGGGAGCAAGCTGTTGCTGGTGGTGATCTCAGACAGCATGAGCGCGGCGCCAGGAGAGGGGATCGTCGCGGCTCGACCTGCTCGTCGCCTGGATGGAGCACGTCGCCGTCATGGCCGGACTGGGGCACCTCGTGGCTGTGGTGGTACTCGCCATCATCGCCAGCCTTCATGCGTGGTCCAATGCTTGGATCCATGATACGGTCCTGGGTAGGAATCTCTCGATCTATCTCTCAATTATCAAGTTCAGAGTACAAATTTGTAGCTAGGGTTGAATCAGCAAGAAGGGGATCAGGATTTAGAGCCGGGAGTGGGAGGAAGGATACATCGCCCAACGGCGCCGCCAGTTCTCTGATCCAACGATACCCTAACTCACACCCACTCTTGGTATATATACGCCTTCACTTGCTGCAGGTCGGTCCAGTGAAACGCGAGCTGGGCCTCTTCTCCCGCCTGGGCCTGGCCTGGGCTGTAGTGGAGTCGGCCTTGGGGTCTGCCACTATAGTTCCCGTGATATTCCCTCCCCCTTTAGTTTTGGCTTGTCCCCAAGCCAATGCTCGAGGAAAACGCGCCTGCAAGGGGATTGCATCTTCCCAGGATGCCAGCGGCGGAGGGAAGCCAGACCACTGTATGAGTAGTTGGTCGACTTGTCGTGCGCCCCGTTGCATCGTGCGTCGTTGAAGAATGGCCGTTGGCACCTGGAATTGCAGCAGATCTTCATCTAGCGTCGGCAACTCCGACATGATCGTTGTTGAAGGGGGAACTGCTGCCCGCAGCTGAGAGACATGAATGACCAGATGAATCCGAGCTTGCTCTGGCAATGCAAGTCTGTACGCCACCTCGCCCACTCGTTGGAGTACCTGAAACAGTCCAAAGTAACGAAAAGCTAGTTTATGATTAGCTCTTGCCGCCACCGAGGACTGTGCATACGGCTGTAGCTTCAAGTACACCCAATCATGGACTGCAGATGTTCTGTCCGAGCGATGCTGATCAGCTTTCTCCTTCATACTTTGCCGGGCCATGTTGAGATGCTGGCATAACAAGGCCACCATGGCTGCCCTGTCCCGAGTCCACTGGGCTAAGTCTGTCACTGCTGCGTCATCCACATTAGTGATACCAAAGAATCTCGGCTTGTGGCCATAAATTACCTCGAACGGAGTCGACTTGAGAGTAGAGTGATATGAGGTATTGTACCAGAATTCTGCCAAGGAAATCCACTTGACCCACTTGTTTGGGCAGTTGTGCACGAAACATCTGAGGTACAACTCCATACACTGATTCACCCGTTCTGTTGTGCCATCCGTTTGCGGGTGTCGAGCTGAGGAGATGTTCAGTTTGATGTGAGTGAGCTTGCAAAGTTCTTGCCATACCTTGCTGGTGAAAATTCGGTCACGGTCGGAAACCATTGCCTCCGGGGGTCCATGCAATTTGAAGACATTATCCATATAGGCCTTAGCTACTTGCAGCGCCGAGAAGGGATGTCGAGGTGGTATGAAATGAGCATAACAGGTGAGTTTGTCCACCACTACCAGGATAGAGTTGAATCCTTTCGAGGTTGGCAGCCCTTCAACGAAATCCAAGGTGAGCATCTCCCATGCTTGTTTATGCACTGGTAACGGCTGTAGTAAGCCGAGATACTTCACATGCTCCGGTTTTGCCTATTTACAGACTGAACACTCCGCGATGTAGGCCTTCACCATCCTCTTGAGCTGCGGCCATGCAAAGTTTTGTTTGACACGACTGTACGTTGCTTGGATTCCTGAATGTCCTCCCAAAGCACACCGGAGTGAAGCTCCTGCAATATTCTCTGTTGGACTGCTGTGTTGTTACCTATCCACACGCGCCCTTTATAGCGAATAAGGCCATCCTGCACTTTAAAGGGAGCAACCAGAGTTGCTCCTGCTTCTGCAGATGATAACATGTTGGTGCATTTTGAGTCCTGGGCATAACCTTGCTTCACCTCATCTAGCCACCGCGACACACAGACTGAGATGGCGCATGCAAGTGCATCTGGGTGACACGACAGTGCATCCGCTGCCTGGTTCAGAGCCCCCTTTCGATACTCAATTCGGTAGTGCAGCCCAAGTAGCTTTGTGATAACCCACAAGTATAGGGGATCGCAACAGTTTTCGAGGGTAGAGTACTCAACCCAAATTTGTTGATTTAACACAAGGGGAGCCAAAGAATATTCTCAAGTATTAGCAGTTGAGTTGTCAATTCAACCACACATGGGTAACTTAATATCTGCAGCAAAGTGTTTAGTAGCAAAGTAATATGATAGTAGTGGTAAGGTAACAAAAGTAACAGAAGCAAAAGTAATATTTTTGGTATTTTGTAGTGATTGTAACAGTAACAATGGGAAAGTAAATAAACGAGAACTAATATAGGAAAAGCTCGTAGGCATTGGATCGGTGATGGATAATTATGCCGGATGCAGTTCATCATGTAACAATCATAACATAGTTTGACACAGAACTAGCTCCAATTCATAAATGTAATATAGGCATGTATTCCGAATATAGTCATACGTGCTTATGAAAAAGAACTTGCATGACATCTTTTGTCCTACCCTCCCGTGGCAGCGGGGTCCTAATGGAAACTAAGGGATATTAAGGCCTCCTTTTAATAGAGAACCAGAACAAAGCATTAGCACATAGTGAATACATGAACTCCTCAAACTATGGTCATCACCGGGAGTGGTCCCGATTATTGTCACTTCGGGGTTGCCGGATCATAACACATAGTAGGTGACTATAGACTTGCAAGATAGGATCAAGAACACACATATATTCATGAAAACATAATAGGTTCAGATCTGAAATCATGGCACTCAGGCCCTAGTGACAATCATTAAGCATAGCAAAGTCATAGCAACATCAATCTTAGAACATAGTGGATACTAGGGATCAAACCCTAACAAAACTAACTCGATTACATGATAGATCTCATCCAACCCATCACCGTCCAGCAAGCCTACGATAGAATTACTCACGCACGGCGGTGAGCATCATGAAATTGGTGATGGAGGATGGTTGATGATGATGACGACGACGAATCCCCCTCTCCGGAGCCCCGAACGGACTCCAGATCAGCCCTCCCGAGAGGTTTTAGGGCTTGGCGGCGGCTCCGTATCGTAAAACGCGATGATTTCTTCTCCTTGATTTTTTCACCCCGAAAGCAAATATATAGAGTTGGAGTTGGCGTCGAAGGAGCTCTAGGGGGCCCACAAGGTAGGGGGCGCGCCCTAGGGGTGCCCACACCCTCGTGGACAGGGTGTGGGCCCCCTGGTCTTCATCTTTGGCAAGGATTTTTTATTATTTTTGAAATACGTTCCGTGGAGTTTCAGGTCATTCCGAGAACTTTTGTTTCTGCACATAAATAACACCATGGAAAATCTGCTGAAAACAGCGTCAGTCCGGGTTAGTTCCATTCAAATCATGCAAGTTAGAGTCCAAAACAAGGGCAAAAGTGTTTGGAAAAGTAGATACGACAGAGACGTATCAACTCCCCCAAGCTTAAACCTTTGCTTGTCCTCAAGCAATCCAGTTGATAAACTGAAAGTGATAAAGAAAAACTTTTACAAACTCTATTTACTCTTGTTGTTGTAAATATGTAAAGCCAACATTCAAGTTTTCAACAAAGATTATGACTAACCACATTTGCAATAATTCTCAGGTCTCATTTTTACTTATATCAATAGCATAATCAACTAGCGAGCCATAATAATAAATCTCGGATGACAACACTTTCTCAAAACAATCATGATATGATATAACAAGATAG
Source organism: Triticum aestivum (assembly GCF_018294505.1). Classification (NCBI taxonomy): domain Eukaryota; kingdom Viridiplantae; phylum Streptophyta; class Magnoliopsida; order Poales; family Poaceae; genus Triticum; species Triticum aestivum. The sequence goes on from NC_057797.1 coordinate 47,902,181, forward strand.
TATCTCGCTAGCCCTTTCTGAGACCGCAAAACATAAATGCAGAGCACCTTTAAAGATCAAGGACTAACTAGACATTGTAATTCATGGTAAAAGAGATCCAATCATAGTCATACCCAATAGAAATTAACAGTAATAGATGCTAATGACAGCTGCGCTCTCCAGCTAGTGCTTTTAATAAGAGGGTGATGACTCAACATAAAAGTAAATAGATAGGCCCTTCGCAGAGGAAGCAGGGATTTGTAGAGGTGCCAGAGCTCGGTTTTGAAATAGAGATAAGTAATATTTTGAGTGGTATACTTTCATTGTCAACATAACAACTAAGAGATGGCGATATCTTCCATGCTACACACATTATAGGCGGTTCCCAAACAGAATGGTAAAGTTTATACTCCCCCTCCACCAACAAGCATCAATCCATGACTTGCTCGAAACAACGAGTGTCTCCAACTAGCAACAGTCCCAGGGGGAGTTTTGTTTGCAATTATTTTGATTTAGTTTGCATAAAGCATGGAACTGGGCATCCCGGAGACTAGCCATTTTTTTGTGAATGAGGAGCGGAGTCCACTCCTCTTGAGAATAACCCGCCTAACATGGAAGATAAGGTCAGCCCTAGTTGATACATGAGCTATTCGAGCATACAAAATAGAATGTTTATTTGAAGGTTTAGAGTTTGGCACATACAAATTTACTTGAAATGGCAAGTAGATACCGTATATAGGAAGGTATAGTGGACTCATATGGAATAGCTTTGGGGTTTAAGGGATTGGATGCACAAGCAGTATTCCCGCTTAGTACAAGTGAAGGCTAGCAAAAGACTGGGAAGCGACCAACTAGAGAGCGATGATACGTCTCCGATGTATCTATAATTTTTGATTGCTCCATGCTATATTATCTACTGTTTTGGACCATATTGGGCTTTATTTTCCACTTTTATATTATTTTTGGGACTAACCTATTAACGGGAGGCCCAGCCCAGAATTGCTGTTTTTTTGCCTATTTCAGTGTTTCGAAGAAACAGAATATCAAACAAGTCCAAACGGAATGAAACCTTCGGGAACGTGATTTTCTCATCAGATATGATCCAAGAGACTTGGATCCTCCGTCAAGAAAGAAGAGAGGCAGTCACGAGGGTGGAGGGAGCCCCCCTAGGGCGCGCCCCCTGCCTCATGGGCCCCTCGAAGCTCCACCAACGTACTCTTTCCTCCTATATATACCTACATACCCCCAAACGATCAGATACGGATCCAAAAACCTAATTCCACCGCCGCAACCTTCTGTACCCACGAGATCCCATCTTGGGTCCTGTTCCGGAGCTCCGCCGGAAGGGGAATCCATCACGGAGGGCTTCTACATCATCACCATAGCCCCTCCGATGAAGTGTGAGTAGTTTACCTCAGACCTTCGGGTCTATAGTTAGTAGCTAGATGGCTTCTTCTCTCTTTTTGGATCTCAATACAATGTTCTCCCCCTCTCTCGTGGAGATCTATTCGATGTAATCTTCTTTTTGCGGTGTGTTTGTTGAGACCGATGAATTGTGGGTTTATGATCAAGATTATCTACGAACAATATTTGAATCTTCTCTAAATTCTTTTATGTATGATTGGTTATCTTTGCAAGTCTCTTTGAATTATCAGTTTGGTTTGGCCTACTAGATTGGTTTTTCTTGCAATGGGAGAAGTGCTTAGCTTTGGGTTCAATCTTGCGGTGTCCTTTCCCAGTGACAGTAGGGGCAGCAAGGCATGTATTGTATTGTTGCCATCGAGGATAACAAGATGGGGTATTTATCATATTGCATGAATTTATTTATCTACATCATGTCATCTTGCTTAAGGCGTTACTCTGTTTTCTTGAACTTAATACTCTAGATGCATGCTGGATAGCGGTCGATGAGTGGAGTAATAGTAGTAGATGCAGGCAGGAGTCGGTCTACTTGTCTCGGACGTGATGCCTATATACATGATCATACCTAGATATTCTCATAACTATGCTCAATTCTTTCAATTGCTCAACAATAATTTGTTCACCCACCGTAGAAATACTTATGCTCTTGAGAGAAGCCACTAGTGAAACCTATGGCCCCCGGGTCTATTCTCATCATAGCAATCTTCCATCACTTTATTATTGCTTTGCTTTTTTACTTTGCCTTTTTATTTTACTTTGCATCTTTATATCAAAAATACCAAAAATACTATCTATCATCTCTATCAGATCTCACTCTCGTAAGTGATCGTGAAGGGATTGACAACCCCTAATCGTGTTGGTTGCGTTGAGCTATTTGTTTTGTGTAGGTACGAGGGACTCGCGCGTGGCCTCCTACTGGATTGATACCTTGGTTCTCAAAAACTGAGGGAAATACTTATGCTAGTTTGCTGCATCATCCTCTCCTCTTCGAGGAAATCCAACGTAGTGCTCAAGAGGTACCAAGAAGAATTTCTGGCGCCGCTGTCGGGGAGTCTACGCAAAAGTCAACATACCAAGTACCCATCACAATCCTTATCTCTCGCACTACATTATTTGCCATTTGCCTCTCATTTTCCTCTCCCCCACTTCACCCTTGGCGTTTTATTCGCCCTCTCTTTTCCGTTTGCCTTTTTTCTCGCTTGCTTGTCGTTATGGCTAGTCCTCTTTCTGCTCCTTTGTCCCCCGAGTTTGAGGTTCTTCACTTCAAACAAAGACAAGGAGAAAACTTAAAGGATGCTTGGTTTAGAATGATGGAATCTTATCGTAATTGCACCCTAGAAGTAAATTTCAGAATTTTGCTCCGCAACTTTTATGTTGGACTTAATATGTCTCATAGACAACGTTTGGATTGCGTTGCCAAAGGCAATTTTATTGAAATTGATCCCAGTATCGCGCATGAAATCATAGAAGGTATAGTAGGAACTTTACCTCAACAAAAGGGTCCTCATCATACCCAAGAGGAAACGCAAGTTTTTGAGAAAATTTGCAAAGTAACTAAGATTTTACAAAAGTCTCTTCAACCTCTTAAGAGTGTTAGCGGGAATCTTCACCGCATGAATATGTTGATTACTCTTTGCAATAAGCGGTTGGATTCTTTAGATCTCAAGATTTCTGAATATGAAGGGAAATGTAAAGAACCTCCCGGATTCGAGCATAACGTCACTAAAAGAATTAAGAATCAAGATGGCAATACCTAGATCTATCCTTACTTTTATGCCTAGCTAGGGGCGTTAAACGATAGCGCTTGTTGGGAGGCAACCCAATTTTATTTTTAGTTTTTTTGTTTCTTTTTAGGAATAAATAATCCATCTACCTTCTGTTTAGATGTGGTTTTATCTTTTAATTAGTGTTTGTGCCAAGTTAAACCTACATGATCTTCTTGGATGATAGTTATTTGATCTTGCTGTAATTTCGAGAAACTTTCTGTTCACGAAAAAAATTATTAAAAATCACCAGAACGTGATAAAATAGTGATTCCAATTGCTTCTGATCAATAAAAAATTGCCTAGGTCGTCCTATTTTGGCTGATGTTTTGGAGTTCCATAAGTTTGCGTTAGTTACAGATTACTACAGACTGTTCTGTTTTTGACAGATTCTGTTTTTCGTGTGTTGTTTGCTTATTTTGATGAATCTATGGCTAGTAAAATAGTTTATAATCCATAGAGAAGTTGCAATACAGTAGGTTTAACACCAATATAAATAAAGAATGAGTTCATTATAGTACCTTTAAGTGGTCTTTTGTTTTCTTTCGCTAACGGAGCTCACGAGATTTCTGTTGAGTTTTGTGTTGTGAAGTTTTCAAGTTTTGGGTGAAATCTTTTGATGGATTATGGAACAAGGAGTGGCAAGAGCCTAAGCTTGGGGATGCCCATGGCACCCCCAAGATAATCCAAGGACACCAAAAAGTCATAGCTTGGGGATGCCCCGGAAGGCATCCCCTCTTTCATCTACTTCCATCGGTAATTTTACTTGGAGCTATATTTTTATTCACCACATGATATGTGTTTTTCTTGGAGCGTCTTGTATGATTTGAGTCTTTGCTTTTTAGTTTATCACAATCATCCTTGCTGTACACACCTTTTGAGAGAGCCACACATGAATTGGAATTTGATAGAATACTCTATGTCCTTCACTTATATCTTTTGAGCTTTATAGTTTTGCTCTAGTGCTTCACTTATATATTTTAGAGCACGGTGCTGGATTTGTTTTAAAGAAACTATTGGTCTCTCATGCTTCACTTAGATTATTTTGAGAGTCTTAAATAGCATGGTAATTTCCTTAATAATAAGAATATGCTTGGTATTCAAGACTTGTAAAACTTTCTTTTGAGTGCGTTGAATACTAAGAAAGGTTTGATGCTTGATAATTGTTTTGAGATATGGAGGTGATGATATCAAAGCCGTGCTAGTAGAGTAATTGTGAATTTGAGAAGTGCTTGTGTTGAAGTTGGCAAGTCGCGTAGCATGCACGTATGATAAACGTTATGTAACAAATTTGAAACATGAGGTGTTATTTGATTGTCCTCCTTATGAGTGGCGGTCGGGGACGAGCGATGGTCTTTTCCTACCAATCTATCCCCCTAGGAGCATGCGCGTAATGCTTTGGTTTTTGATGACTTGTAGATTTTTGCAATAAGTATATGAGTTATTTATTACTAATGTTGAGTCCATGGATTATACGCACTCTCACCCTTCCATCATTGCTAGCCTCTTCGGTACTGTGCATTGCCCTTTCTCACATTGAGAGTTGGTGCAAACTTCACCGGTGCATCCAAACCCCGTGATATGATACGCTCTTTCACACATAAACATCCTTATATCTTCCTCAAAACAGCCACCATACCTACCTATTATGGCATTTCCATAACCATTCCGAGATATATTGCCATGCAACTTTCCACCATACCGTTCGTCATGACACATTCATCATTGTCATATTGCTTAGCATGATCATGTAGTTGACATAGTATTTGCGGCAAAGCCACCGTTCATAATTCTTTCATACATGTCACTCTTGGTTCATTGCATATCCCGGTACACCGCGGAAGCATTCATATATAGTCATACTTTGTTCTAGTATCGAGTTGTAATCATTGAGTTGTAAATAAATAGAAGTGTGATGATCATTATTCAATAGAGCATTGTCCCAAAAAAAGAGAAAGGCCAAAGAAAAAAAGAAGGCCCAAAAAAGAAAAAAAGAAAAAAATATAAATAAAAAGGGGCAATGCTACTATCCTTTTTTCCACACTTGTGCTTCAAAGTAGCACCATAATCTTCATGATAGAGAGTCTCTTGTTTTGTCATCTTCATTATAGAACTTGGCTTGTATATTCCAAAGATGGGCTTCCTCAAATGCCCTAGGTCTTCGTGAGCAAGCAAGTTGGATGCACACCCACTTAGTTTCTTTTGTTGAGCTTTCATACATTTATAGCTCTAGTGCATCCGTTGCATGGCAATCCCTACTCCTTGCATTAACATCAATCGATGGGCATCTCCGTAGCCTATTGATTAGCCTCATTGATGTGAGATATTCTCCTTTTTGTCTTCTCCACATAACCCCCATCATCATATTCTATTCCACCCATAGTGCTATATCCATGGCTCACGCTCATGTATTGCATGAAGGTTTATGAGTTTGAGATTACTAAAGTATGAAACAATTGCTTGGCTTGTCATCGGGGTTGTGCATGATGAGAGCATTCTTGTGTGACGAAAATGGAGCATGACTAAACTATATGATTTTGTAGGGATGAACTTTCTTTGGCCATGTTATTTTGAGAAGACATATGCTTTGTTAGTATGCTTGAAGTATTATTATTTTTATGTCAGTATGAACTTTTGTCTTGAATCTTTCGGATCTGAATATTCATACCACAATTGAGAAGATTTGCATTGAAATTATGCCAAGTAGCACTTCGCATCAAAAATTCTCTTTTTATCATTTACCTACTTGAGGACGAGCATGAATTAAGCTTGGGGATGCCTGATACGTCTCCAACGTATCTATAATTTTTGATTGCTCCATGCTATATTATCTACTGTTTTGGACCATATTGGGCTTTATTTTCCACTTTTATATTACTTTTGGGACTAACCTATTAACCGGAGGCCCAGCCCAGAATTGCTGTTTTTTGCCTATTTCAGTGTTTCGAAGAAACAGAATATCAAACGGAGTCCAAACGGAATGAAACCTTCAGGAACGTGATTTTCTCATCAGATATGATCCAGGAGACTTGGACCCTCCGTCAAGAAAGAAGAGAGGTGGCCACGAGGGTGGAGGGCGCCCCCCAAGGCGCGCCGCCTGCCTCGTGGGCCCCTCGAAGCTCCACCGATGTACTCCTTCCTCCTATATATACCTACGTACCCCCAAACGATCAGAGACAGAGCCAAAAACCTAATTCCACTGCCGCAACCTTCTGTACCCACGAGATCCCATCTTGGGTCCTATTCCGGAGCTCCACCGGAAGGGGAATCCATCACGGAGGGCTTCTACATCATCACCATAGCCCCTCCGATGAAGTGTGAGTAGTTTACCTCAGACCTTCGGGTCCATAGTTAGTAGCTAGATGGCTTCTTCTCTCTTTTTGGATCTCAATACAATGTTCTCCCCCTCTCTCGTGGAGATCTATTCGATGTAATCTTCTTTTTGCGGTGTGTTTGTTGAGACCGATGAATTGTGGGTTTATGATCAAGATTATCTACGAACAATATTTGAATCTTCTTTGAATTCTTTTATGTATGATTGGTTATCTTTGCAAGTCTCTTCGAATTATCAGTTTGGTTTGGCCTACTAGATTGTTTTTTCTTGCAATGGGAGAAGTGCTTAGCATTGGGTTCAATCTTACGGTGTCCTTTCCCAGTGACAGTAGGGGCAGCAAGGCACGTATTGTATTGTTGCCATCGAGGATAACAAGATGGGGTATTTATCATATTGCATGAATTTATTCCTCTACATCATGTCATCTTGCTTAAGGCGTTACTTTGTTTTATTGAACTTAATACTCTAGATGCATGCTGGATAGCGGTCGATGAGTGGAGTAATAGTAGTAGATGCAGGCAGGAGTCGGTCTACTTGTCTCGGACGTGATTCCTATATACATGATCATACCTAGATATTCTCATAACTATGCTCAATTCTGTCAATTGCTCAACAGTAATTTGTTCACCCACCGTAGAAATACTTATGCTCTTGAGAGAAGCCACTAGTGAAACCTATGGCCCCCGGGTCTATTCTCATCATATCAATCTTCCATCACTTTATTATTGCTTTGCTTTTTTACTTTGCCTTTTTATTTTACTTTGCATCTTTATATCAAAAATACCAAAAATACTATCTATCATCTCTATCAGATCTCACTCTCGTAAGTGACCGTGAAGGGATTGACAACCCCTAATCGCTTTGGTTGCGTTGAGCTATTTGTTTTGTGTAGGTACGAGGGACTCGCGCGTGGCCTCCTACTGGATTGATACCTTGGTTCTCAGAAACTGAGGGAAATACTTATGCTACTTTGCTGCATCATCCTCTCCTCTTCGGGGAAATCCAACACAGTGCTCAAGAGGTAGCAAGCGACAACAGTCATGAACATGCATTAAAATTAATAAACATTGGATGCAAGCATGAGTAGGATATAATCCACCATGAACATAAATATCGTGAAGGCTATGTTGATTTTGTTTCAACTACATGTGTGAACATGTGCCAAGTCAAGTCACTCAAATCATTCAAAGGAGGATACGACCCCACTATACCACATCACAACCATTTTAATAGCATGTTGGCAAGGTAAAACATTATAACTCATAGCTAATCAAGCATGGCACGAGCAACTATGATCTCTAATTGTCATTGCAAACATGTTTATTCATAATAAGCTGAATCAAGAACGATGAACTCATCATATTTACAAAAACAAGAGAGGTCGAGTTCATACCAGCTTTTCTCATCTCAGTCAATTCATCATATTTCATCATAATTGCCTTTCACTTGCACGGCCGAATGAAGTGAATAATAATAAGAGTGCATGTGCACTGGACTAAGCTAGAATCTGCGAGCATTCAATAAACAGGAGAAGACAAGGCAATTTGGGCTCTTGGTTAAATCAACAATAATGCCTATAAGAGCCACTTCAACAATTTAATCATGGTCTTCTCCTAACAACCCCAAAGAAAAGAAAAGAAATAAAACTATTTACACGGGAAAGCTCCCAACAAGCAAAAGAAGAACGGGAAATCTTTTTGGGTTTTCCTTTTAATTATTACTACTACAACAAAAAAAGTAAACTAACTAAAAGCTACTACTAATTTTTTTGTTTTTCTTAAATTTTAACAAACACACAAGAAGAAAGCAGGAAAAAGAAAATAAACTAGCATGAATATTACAGTGAAAAAGTATGAGCACCGACATCTAGCAATGAGTGTGTGTGAACATAAATGTAATGTCGATGGGAAATACGTACTCCCCCAAGCTTAGGCTTTTGGCCTAAGTTGGTTCATTGCCAGGGATGGCCTGGCGGATACCCGTAGGTGTAGCTGGGGTCGTACTGCGACGAAGAGGACTCTGACTGCCACTGGCTGGCAGCCATCTCCGGATCCCAAAAGTAATCAAACTGTCGTGCAGGCTCAAATTGTGGTTCTGGCTCCGGGGCTGGTGTAGGGTTCCGGTAGGCTTGAACGGCCGCCCACGGAACGAGATACGGACCTTCAGACAAATTAAACAAAGAAGGAGCAGGCAAAGTATCAGGGTGATGTTTATTAAAGAACAATTTGTATTTAAGCTCCCCTTCCCTGCCCTTAACAATAAAGTCATGCGCTAGCATACTCTTATAATCTAAATAAGCGTTGGGCAGCAATTTTTCTTCTTTCTTAAAGAGCCTAATAGGTATGTTAAAATGTGCAGCTAGGCGTGAAGCATAAATACCTCCAAAGATGGGGCCCTTAGTACGGTTCAAACTTAACCGTTTAGAAATAATTCCACCCATACTAACAGTGTTATCGCGGAATAAACCATGGAACAAAATGATAATATCAGGAACACTAAGGTTTCCACACTTTCCACGGCCAATGAAGCAACGACTAGCAAATATGGCAAAGTAGCGTAAAACAGGAAAATGTATGCTAGTGATTCTTGCATCGGAAACCTTCCTGGTTTCTCCCACAGTGATGGTGTCAATAAATTCTTCCACATCTTTATGATGTGGTTCATCTAAGGTACCCTCAAAGGGTATTTTGCAAACCTTGCAAAATTCAGCTAATGGCATCTTCTTAACAACATCATATAAATGAAACTCTACTGAAGGAGGTGATTCCTTAGGAAAATAATAGAAGATTTGCACAAAAGTATTAGTGAGTAAGAGATACTGATGACGTTGGTCGTGGAGGAAGTCGGTGAGGCCAGCATTTTCAGCCAATGAATAGAAATCCTCATAAATCTCGGCTTATCTCAAAAAGTCATCGGAATGCCATTCACATGGCCGGACCTCCGTGGTACGAGGCAAATTAAATTTGGGCCTCTGTGCTTCTTCATTTTGCTTTTCCTTTGAGCTTCGGATCGATGAGCCCCTCAAAAGTCTCTTCACCATTTCCAAGGAACAATCTCCCCAAGCAGTTTTGTGAGAGGTGCTTTGGGCAAGGAGATCGAAAATCACAGCAAAGTGAGCTAGAACTCATGCTTGAGCCAGATATTCATGTTTCTGGAGGAAGAGAACTGTATGGGTGCAGGAATAAGTGGAGGAGGGCCATCGTGGGCCCACGAGGCAGGGGGCGCGCCCTGGGGGGTAGGGCGCGCCCTCCACCCTCGTGGCCAGGTGGTTGACCCCCCTGCTGTGTTCTCAGTTCCATAAATCCTCAAATATTCTAGAAAAAATCATATTCCATTTTCAGGGCATTTGGAGAACTTTTATTTTTGGGGTGTTTTTATATTGCATGGATAAATCAGAAAACAGATAGAAAAATACTATTTTTACTTTATTTCAACTAAATAACAGAAAGTAGAAAAAGGGTACAGAAGGTTGTGCCTTCTAGTTTCATCCATCTCATGCCCATAAAAAGGAGTCCACTAACAAGGTTGATCAGGTCTTGTTAATAAACTCATTCCGAATAACATGAAACCGGAGAAATTTCGAATAACACTATGTTACCTCAACGAGGATATGCACATCCCCTATAATAATAATATCATATTTCTTATTGACAGTAGGAAGAGGAAATTCAAAACCTCCAAATATAATCGATGGAATTTTCCCAATAGAGTTGATACTATGAACTTGAGGTTGTTTCCTCGGAAAGTGTACCGTATGCTCATTACCATTAACATGAAGAGTGACATTACCTTTGTTGCAATCAATAACAGCACCTGCAGTATTCAAAAAGGGTCTTCCAAGAATAATAGACATACTATCGTCCTCGGGAATATCAAGAATAACAAAGTCCGTTAAAATAGTAACGTTTGCAACCACAACGGCCACATCCTCACAAATACCGACAGGTATAGCAGTTGATTTATCAGCCATTTGCAAAGATATTTCAGTAGGTGTCAACTTATTCAAGTCAAGTCTACGATATAAAGAGAGAGGCATAACACTAACACCGGCTCCAAGATCACATAAAGCAGTTTTAACATAGTTTCTTTTAATGGAGCATGGTACAGTGGGTACTCCTGGATCTCCTAGTTTCTTTGGTATTCCACCCTTAAAAGTATAATTAGCAAGCATGGTGGAAATCTCAGCTTCCGGTATCTTTCTTTTATTAGTAACAATATCTTTCATGTACTTAGCATAAGGATTCATTTTGAGCATATCAGCCAATCGCATACGCAAAAAGATAGGTCTAATCATTTCAGCAAAGCGCTCAAAATCCTCATCATCCTTTTTCTTGGATGGTTTGGGAGGAAAATGCATGGGTTTCTGAACCCATGGCTCCCTTTCTTTACCATGTTTCCTACCAACAATGTCTCTCTTATCATAGCGTTGATTCTTTGATTGTGGGTTATCAAGATCAACAGCAGGTTCAATTTCTACATCATTATCATTACCAGGTTGAGCATCATCATGAACATCATCACTAACATTTTCACTAGGTTCATGTTCATTACCAGATTGTGTTTCAGCATCAGAAATAGAGATATCGTTTGGATTCTCAGGTGGTTCAGCAATAGGTTCACAAGTTTGCAAAGTCCTATCATTTTTATTTTTCTTCCTTTTAGAAGAACTAGGTGCAGCAATATTATTTCTCTGAGAATCTTGCTCAATTCTCTTAGGGTGGCCTTCAGGATACAGAGGTTCCTGAGTCATTCTACCAGTTCTAGTAGCCACTCTAACAGCATAATCATTTTTCTTACTATTCATTTCATTGAGCAAATCATTTTGAGCCTTAAGTACTTGTTCTACTTGAGTGGTAACCGTAGAAGCATGTTTAGTAACGAGTTTGAGTTCACCTCTAACATCAGCCTTGTAATTACCCAAGTGTTTAAGCATATCGGAGTTGTATTTCAATTGTCTACCAAAATAAGCATTAAAATTTTCTTGTTTGACAATAAAATTATCAAACTCTTCTAAGCATTGTCTAGCAGACTTATAGTGAGGAATATCACCTTCATCAAATCTATAGAGAGAATTTACCTTTACTACCTGTGTCGGGTTATCAAGACCAGGAGGTTCTTCAATAGGTAATGGATTAAGATCATACGTTTCTTCAACATGCGGTAAATTAAGACCATGTATTTCTTCAATAGGAGGTAAATTCTTAACATCTTCAGCTTTAATACCTTTTTCTTTCATAGATTTCTTTACCTCTTGCATATCTTCAGGACTGAGAAATAGAACACCTCTCTTATTCGGAGTTGGTTTAGGAATAAGCTCGGTAATTGGAGCAGGAGCTGGCTCAGAAAGTGTCAAATTATTTTCATTTGTCAACATATTATTCAATAGAATTTCAGCTTCATCCGGTGTTCTTTCCCTAAAAACAGAACCAACACAACTATCCAGGTAATCTCTGGAAGCATCGGTTAGCCATTATAAAAGATATCAAGTATTTCATTTTTCTTAAGAGGATGATCAGGTAAAGCATTAAGCAACTTGAGAAGCCTCCCCCAAGCTTGTGGGGGACTCTCTTCTTCAATTTGCACAAAGTTGTATATTTCCCTCAAAGCAGCTTGTTTCTTATGAGCAGGGAAATATTTAGCAGAGAAGTAATAAATCATATCCTGGGGACTATGCACACAACCAGGATCAAGAGAATTAAACCATATCTTAGCATCACCCTTTAATGAGAACGGAAATATTTTAAGGATATAAAAGTAGCGAGATCTCTCATCATTAGTGAACAGGGTGGCTATATCATTTAATTTAGTAAGATGTGCCACAACAGTTTCAGATTCATAGCCTTGAAAAGGATCAGATTCAACCAAAGTAATTATATCAGGATCTTCATAATCCTTATCGGCAACACAAATAGGTGAAGTAGCAAAAGCAGGGTCAGGTTTCATTCTATCTTTAAGAGATTGCTTATTCCAATTAGCTAATAACCTCTTGAGCTCAGATCTATCTTTGCAAGCTAAAATAGCTGCAGAAGATTCCATATCAAAAACATAACCCTCAGGAATAATAGGCCTATCTTCATCATCACTTTCATCAATATAATCAGTTTCAATAATTTCTTTCTCTCTAGCCCTAGCAATTTGTTTATCAAGAAATTCACTAAGGGGCATAGTAGTATCAAGCATAGAAGTAGTTTCATCATAAGTATCATGCATAGCAGAAGTGGCATCATCAATAACATGCGACATATCAGAATGAATAGCAGAAGCAGGTTTAGGTGTCGCAAGCTTACTCAAAACAGAAGGTGAATCAAGTGCAGAGCTAGATGGCAGTTCCTTACCTCCCCTTGTAGTTGAGGGATAAATTATTGTCTTAGCGTCTTTCAAGTTCTTCATAGTGACCAGCAGATATAAATCCCAAGTGACTCAAAGAATAGAGCTATGCTCCCCGGCAACGGTGCCAGAAAATAGTCTTGATAACCCACAAGTATAGGGGATCGCAACAGTTTTCGAGGGTAGAGTATTCAACCCAAATTTGTTGATTCGACACAAGGGGAGCCAAAGAATATTCTCAAGTATTAGCAGTTGAGTTGTCAATTCAACAACACCTGGATAACTTAATATCTGCAGCAAAGTAGCAAAGTAATATGATAGTAGTGGTAACAGTAACAAAAGTAACAGAAACAAAAGTAATATTTTTGGTATTTTGTAGTGATTGTAACAGTAACAACGGGAAAGTAAATAAACGAGAACCAATATAGGAAAAGCTCGTAGGCATTGGATCGGTGATGGATAATTATGTCGGATGCGGTTCATCATGTAACAGTCATAACCTAGGGTGACACGGAACTAGCTCCAATTCATCAATGTAATGTAGGCATGTATTCCGAATATAGTCATACATGCTTATGGAAAAGAACTTGCATGACATATTTTGTCCTACCCTCCCATGGCAGCAGGGTCCTAATGGAAACTAAAAGATATTAAGGCCTCCTTTTAATAGAGAACCGGAACAAAGCATTAGCACATAGTGAATACATGAACTCCTCAAACTATGGTCATCACCGGGAGTGGTCCCGATCATTGTCACTTCGGGGTTGCCAGATCATAACACATAGTAGGTGACTATAGACTTGCAGGATAGGATCAAGAACACACATATATTCATGAAAACATAATAGGTTCAGATCTGAAATCATGGCACTCGGGCCCTAGTGACAATCATTAAGCATAGCAAAGTCATAGCAACATCAATCTCAGAACATAGTGGATACTAGGGATCAAACCCTAACAAAACTAACTCGATTACATGATAGATCTCATCCAACCCATCACCGCCCAGCAAGCCTACGATGGAATTACTCACGCACGGCGGTGAGCATCATGAAATTGGTGATGGAGGATGGTTGATGATGACGACGGCGATGAATCCCCCTCTCCGGAGCCCCGAACGGACTCCAGACCAGCCCTCCCGAGAGGTTTTAGGGCTTGGCGGCGGCTCCATATCGTAAAACGCGATGATTTCTTCTCCTTGATTTTTTCTCCCCGAAAGCAAATATATAGAGTTGGAGTTGGCGTCGGAGGAGCTCCAGGGGGCCCACGAGGTAGGGGGCGCGCCCTAGGGGGGGGGGGGCGCCCCCACCCTAGTTGACAGGGTGTGGGCCCCCTGGTCTTCATCTTTGGCAAGGATTTTTTATTATTTTTGAAAAGACGTTCCATGGAGTTTCAGGTCATTCTGAGAACTTTTGTTTTTGCACATAAATAACACCATGGAAAATCTGCTGAAAACAACGTTAGTCCGGGTTAGTTCCATTCAAATCATGCAAGTTAGAGTCCAAAATAAGGGCAGAAGTGTTCGGAAAAGTAGATACGACGGAGACGTATCACTTTGTCGTCGCCTTCTTCTGCCATGGAGTAGTCAGACACTGCTCATCCAAGCAGGCAAGGCTGCGGTGGTCCGTTCGGATGACAAACTCATTGGTCAACATATATGATCGCCATCGCTCAACTGCCATGAGCACTACCAAACTTTCTTTTTCATAAGTGGAGAGAGATCGCAGTTTTGGCCCTAGGGTCTAGCTTAAGAACGCAATTGGGTGGTGATCCTGCATTAGAACTGCACAAATTCCACGGTCCGAAGCATCAGTTTTGACCACAAAGGGTTTCGAAAAGTTGGGTAATGCAAGGACCGGAGCAGTAGTCAGTGCCATTTTCAGCGCTTGGAAAGACTCTTCATGTTGTGGTGTCCATTGGAAGACCACCCCTTTCTTAAGTAACTCCGTCAGAGGTCGACTGATAATGCCAAAGTGCCTCACAAACTTCCGGTAATATCCTGCCAAGCCAAGGAATTGGCACACCTCTTTGGCTGATTGCAGGCTTGGCCAATCTCGCACCTTATCGATGTTAGCTGGATCAGTTCTCACTCCCTCTTCACTGATGACATGCCCCAGGTACCTCAGTTGATTGCAGGCAAAAACACACTTGCTTCTCTTAACCTTCATTTGGTTCTCTTTCAGAATTTGAAACACTGATATCAGCTGAATGTGCTCTTCCAAGTTGATGATGTACATTAGAATGTCATCAATAAAGACTAGAACCCCTTTTCACAAATACGGCTTCAGCATGATATTCATCCCCCCTTGGGAAGTTGTTGGTCCTCCTGTTACACCATATGGCATCACCTTGAACTCAAAGTGACCGTGATGCATTTGAAAGGCGGTTTTTGCTTCATCCGAAGGTCTCATGCGAATCTGATGATAGACCGAGCGCAAATCCAGACTTGTGAACCATTTGGCTCCTTGCAATTCATCCAAAAGATCATCAATAACTGGCAGGGGGTATCTATTCTTGATAGTGATAGCATTAAGATGGCGGAAATTGATACAGAAGCGCCACTCCCCATCTTTTTTCTGCACCAACAGCATAGGGGATTCGAAGGGGCTACGGCTGACTTGAATGATCCCTTGTTTTAACATGTCGGCCACTTGTGCTTCGATCTCATCTTTCTGTGTTGGGTTGTATCAATAGGGTCTGATGTTGACCGGTGTCGCCCTAGGCAGCAAGTCAATTGTATGATCGAAGGACCGCTGTGGTGGCAATCCGTGAGGTTCTTCAAACAGTTCTGCAAATTCCTCCAACAAGGCTGTCACCGCTTTTGGAATTACGGCAGCCTCAGCATCATCTTTAACTGAACACAGTTGCACCGCTCGCAGTACTGATTCCTGAGCCTGCAGAAGCTGCAACCCAACGGTTGAGATCGGTGGCCATTCCTGAACTGAGGCTGTGTAACTGAACAAACTGGCCTTGGTGTTGGAAAACCATGTACTTGCTACCCCAGTTAACAGTCATGAGCCCTCGAGATTCCAGCCAGTCCATTCCCAAAATCACATCATAGCTACCCAGTGGAAACAGTTTCAGAGTTGATCGGAACTGATAACCTTGAATTTGGTACTCGCAGTCCGGTAGCTCAGTGTCACAAGTGGTCACCGCACCATTAGCCACCTTTACTCTCAGTTTCTTGGCCATAGGCTGCACTCCAGGCCAATTGTTGGCAATCTCTGAGTTGATGAAACTATGAGAAGAACCCAAATCAACCAGCATCAGTAAGGTCTTGCCATTCATCTTGCCCAGCATTCTGAAAGCTTTAGGTGCTTCTGTCCCTGCAATGGCAGCCGCGGACAGGAGGCAGAGATCATCTTCAGAAGTCCCCTGAGACCCAGGTGATTCTGGCGTTGTTGGTGGTATCAGTAGACCCACCAGTTCCTCCACAATATGCAAAGGAACCATAGCGGTGCACACATGACCTGGCCCCCAGCGTTCACTGCAAGTGAAGCAGAGCCCGCGCGCCTTGCGATAAGCCCGCAGTGTTTAGAGTTTATCGTCCACTAAGGAGCCCGTGATGGGAATACGCGCCGAGTTTGGACTGCGTCTTCCATCGGTCGGAGGTGTCCCCCGGCGAGAGAGTTGCACTCTTTGAAGTGCTCGGGGTCGAGGGCAGCACCACTGGCAGAGGGGGTCGAGCTGAAAAGCGCCAGTGTGAGCACTTGTAGCCGATCCTCAAGCTGCTGCCACTGCCTCATTCTCTTGTCACGTCAGCTCCACCACCTCTTCCTGTAATTCAGCAAGAGCTATAGCAGTATCCAAATCTTGCGGACGATGAAGCATAACAACAATTTTAATATCATGTTGCAACCCTTCCAAAAAATGAGTGGTGAAAAACAATGAATCCCACGACCCGCGGTGAGCCAGTAAACTATGCATCACCACATTAAACTGCTCTGCATATTCTAACACCGTCCCATGCTGCTTAAGTCGAGAAATTTTTCGAATGATTTGTTGGAACTCAGACCTACCAAATTTGTCTAAGACAGATGCAACGAAAGGATCCCAACTAGCGAATTTAACATGAGCCTGAGACCACTCTAACCACAATGTTGCTGCTCCAATGAAATTGACCACAGCTGTATCTACCCAAACCGAAGGATCCACTGCCCCAATCCTAAAACATGCTTCACAATGAATTTTCCACCCCGTGGGATTATCCCCACTAAACTCCGGGCATTCAACCCTAGTAGTGCCCGATCTACCCCCAGAGAACCCACTGGTGTTGCCCTGTTCATATGGATTTGGAATAGGAATGGAGGGAAAGGGTGTCCGGAAGGTACCATTGGTCGGGACCGGCGCTTGGAGGATTGGTTCCCCAAGCGGCAGGGCCCAAGTTGGTGTTGCATAGCGGCGGCCAAACTGCCCATGGTCGTCACCACCTGCGCTGGAGTTGGACAACGGCGCGTCCGCCGTCGTCGAGGATGAGGGACCCGACGCCTTCCCCGATGCGTTTGCACCGAGCATGATCTTGGTGAGCTGCGCGCGAATGTCCCCGAGATCATCTTGGAGACGCCCGACGACCGCATCCACCCCGGGACGCCAGGCTGACAGGTTGTTGACCACCGGCTCGAGAGATTGCACCAGCGGCTCCATCTGCGACACAGCTGGCTCAATCTTGTCGAGGGAGCGCTGGATCCCGAGCAGCGGCTGCGCGATGTTGCTCCTCTCCTTGGCAGCCTCCTCCATCTGCTTTTGGAAGTCCAGATCCGCCATGATCTGCTTGAGGCTGCAAGTCTTCTTCTTCTTCTCCAGATCGGTTGCGGCGGAAGGAAAATATTTTGGGTGGGAATTTGAGGCTCTGAATACCAGATGATACGGTCCTGGGTAGGAATCTCTCGATCTATCTCTCAATTATCAAGTTCAGAGTACAAATTGGTAGCTTTGGTTGAATCAGTAAGAAGGGGATCGGGATTTAGTGCCGGGGGTGGGAGGAAGGATACATCGCCCAATGGCGCCGCCAGTTCTCTGATCCAACGATACCCTAACTCACACCCACTCTTGGTATATATACACCTTCACTTGCTCCAGGTCGGTCCAGTGAAACGCTAGCGGGGCCTCTTCTCCCGCCTGGGCCTAGCCTGGGCTGTAGTGGAGTCGGCCTTGGGGTCCGCCGCTGTAGTTCCCGTGACAATCCAGCAGCATGGTGAAGAGGCGGTGGTGCTGACCTCCCTCCACCGCTCGTCCGCAAGCTCATGCTCGGCACGCACCATGCCATCGAGCGCAGCCCGGATCCATCCCTCACATCGTATTTCCTGTTGCCCAGCGCCTATGACCCCACGCGCCGGCGGTGCCGCATCACTTCCCCGCGTGCCTTCATGAAACTCAGGCACGAGGAGAAGACATGGTGGATGCTTGCGGTGTCGTGTGGTCCAGGTCGTGGCCATGTCCCCCCTGTAGCATCCGGAGGAGTAGCCAGCACGGACGGTTATGGAGGAGCACAGGGCATGCCGGGGATGAGCCATCAGTGGTGACCATGACAGCCAACGGTGGTTGCAGGCACACCGCCAGGAGATGTTACGGATGACAGAAGGTCGCGCACGGCAGCCAACGGTGCGTGGTAGTAGTTAGCTGGGCCACCAATGGTGGCAGCGCTGGCTCGTCAATGGTTGTGCCCTGGTGCAGCAATTGCACGTCAATTGTTTGACGAAATGTCTAGACCAGAGATGGATGAAGAGAAATAGAAATATTGCCACCTAGACATGACCCGGTCAAAACAATGCTGAGTTGGCATGGATACCACTTCAGTTGAGTCAGGGGACCAAATGTGTCCGGTTTCAAGAATTGGGGATGCAAGTTGTCCGGTTTTGTAGTTGAGGGACCAAATCTAAACTTCATCAAAATAGAACAAGATTACAAGTGTGCCCACACTAACTAGAAGAGAGACCGTGCCTCCATGAGAAACCATGGGACGTCGATGCAACACACACCAAGTTGATGCTGGAGAGGGCACCGCTTCCCTCTCGCTCCGGACCATGGAGCACCGATCCTGCCTGCAGACAACAAGGACCGAGAGCGATGCCCTCGACGGCAGGTGTAAAGGATAGGAAGCTGTCGGCACCGCCCCAAGCCAGAGTTGAAGGAGCTTCGAGATAGGATCCGAGCTCGCCCGCCGACGGCGAAGAAACCCAACCGGAGGGCACCTACGCTCCACAATGCCCCCCCCTCGAGGGTGATGACGCAACAGGCCGCCGCCGTCGAGACCGAAGACACGGTCAAGGGTATTCACCCAGAGCCCTGACACGGGGAGAAATACCACAACGACATGAAGGAAATATTCCCAAGAGGCAATAATAAAGTTATTATTTATTTCCTTATATCATGATATATGTTTATTATTCATGCTAGAATTGTATTAACCGGAAACATAATACATGTGTGAATACATAGACAAACAGAGTGTTACTAGTATGCCTCTACTTGACTAGCTTGTTGACCAAAGATGGTTATGTTTCCTAGCCATAGACATGATTTGTCATTTGATTAACGGGATTACATCATTAGGAGAATGATGTGATTGACATGACCCATTCCGTTAGCTTAGCACCCGATCGTTTAGTATGTTGCTATTGCTTTCTTCATGACTTATACATGTTCCTATGACTATGAGATTATGCAACTCCCGTTTGCCGGAGGAACACTTTGTGTGCTACCAAACGTCACAACGTAACTGGGTGATTATAAAGGAGCTCTACAGGTGTCTCCAAAGGTACATGTTGGGTTGGCGTATTTCGAGATTAGGATTTGTCACTCCGATTGTCGAAGAGGTATCTCTAGGCCCTCTCGGTAATGCACATCACTTAATCCTTGCAAGCATTGCAACTAATGAGTTAGTTGCGGGATGATGTATTACAGAATGAGTAAAGAGACTTGCCGCTAACGAGATTGAACTAGGTATTGAGATACCGACGATCGAATCTTGGGCAAGTAACATACCGATGACAAAGGGAACAACGTATGTTGTTATGCGGTCTGACCGATAAAGATCTTCGTAGAATATGTAGGAGCCAATATGAGCATCCAGGTTCGGCTATTGGTTATTGACCGGAGACGTGTCTCGGTCATGTCTACATTATTCTTGAACCCGTAGGGTCCGCACGCTTAAGGTTTCGATGACAGTTATAGTATGAGTTTATATGTTTTGATGTGCCAAAGGTTGTTCGGAGTCCCGGATGAGATCGGGGACATGACGAGGAGTCTCGAAATGGCCGAGACATGAAGATTGATATATTGGAAGCCTATGTTTGGATATCGGAAGTGTTCCGGGTGAAATCGGGATTTTACCGGAGTATCAAGAGGTTACCGGAACCCCCCGGGAACTTAATGGGCCTTAGTGGGCCTAGGTGGAAGAGAGGAGAGGAGGCAAGGGCTGGCTGCGCGCCCCCCCTAGTCCGAATAGGACAAGGAGAGGGGGGCGGTGCCCCCCTTCCTTCCTTCTCCTCCACTCCTTCCCCCTCCCAAGTCCTAATCCAACTAGGAAAGGGGGGGGGAGTCCTACTCCCGGTGGGAGTAGGACTCCTCCGGCGCACCTCCTCGTATGGCCGGCCACACCCCCCTGCTCCTTTATACGGGGGCAGGGGGGCACCCCATAGACACAACAATTGATCAAGTTGATCTTTTAGCCGTGTGCGGTGCCCCCCTCCACCATAGTCCACCTCGATAATACTGTAGCGGTGCTTAGGCGAAGCCCTGCGTCAGTAGAACATCAACATCATCACCACGCCGTCGTGCTGACGAAACTCTCCCTCAACACTCGGCTGGATCGGAGTTCGAGGGACATCATCGGGCTGAACATGTGCTGAACTCGGAGGTGCCGTGCCTTCGGTACTTGATCCGTTGGATCGTGAAGACGTACGACTAGATCAACCGCGTTGTGCTAACTCTTCCGCTTTCGTTCTACGAGGGTACGTGGACAACACTCTCCCCTCTCGTCGCTATCCATCACCATGATCTTGCGTGTGCGTAGGATTTTTTTTGAAATTACTACGTTCCCCAACAGTGGCATCTGAGCCTGGTTTTATGCGTAGATGTCATATGCATGAGTAGAACACAAGTGAGTTGTGGGTGATATAAGTCATACTGCTTACCAGCATGTCATACTTTGGTTCGGCGGTATTGTTGGATGAAGCGGCCCGGACCGACATTACGCGTACGCTTACGCAAGACTGGTACTACCGACGTGCTTTGCACACAGGTGGCTGGCGGGTGTCAGTTTCTCCAACTTTAGTTGAACCGAGTGTGGCTACGCCCGGTCCTTGCGAAGGTTAAAACAACACCAACTTGACAAACTATCGTTGTGGTTTTTGATGCGTAGGTAAGAACGGTTCTTGCTAAGCCCGTAGCAGCCATGTAGAACTTGCAACAACAAAGTAGAGGACGTCTAACTTGTTTTTGCAGGGCATGTTGTGATGTGATATGGTCAAGACATGATGCTAAATTTTATTGTATGAGATGATCATGTTTTGTAACCGAGTTATCGGCAACTGGCAGGAGCCATATGGTTGTCGCTTTATTGTATGCAATGCAATCGCCCTGTAATGCTTTACTTTATCACTAAGCGGTAGAGATAGTCGTAGAAGCATAAGATTGGCGAGACGACAACGATGCTACGATGGAGATCAAGGTGTCGCGCCGGTGACGATGGTGATCATAGAGGTGCTTCGGAGATGGAGATCACAAGCACAAGATGATGATGGCCATATCATATCACTTATATTGATTGCATGTGATGTTTATCTTTTATGCATCTTATCTTTCTTTGATTGACGGTAGCATTATAAGATGATCCCTCACTAAATTATCAAAGTATAAGTGTTCTCCCTGAGTATGGTGCGAAAGTTCTTCGTGCTGAGACACCACGTGATGATTGGGCGTGATAGGCTCTACGTTCAAATACAACGGGTGCAAAACAGTTGCACACGCGGAATACTCAGGTTAAACATGACGATCCTAGCATATAACAGATATGGCCTCGGAACACGGAGACCGAAAGTTTGAGCATGAATCATATAGTAGATATGGTCAACATAGTGATGTTCACCATTGAAACTACTCCATCTCACGTGATGATCGGACATGGTTTAATTGATTTGGATCACGTGATCACTTAGAGGATTAGAGGGATGTCTATCTAAGTGTGAGTTCTTAAGTAATTTGATTAATTAAACTTAAATTTATCATGAACTTAGTACCTGATAGTATCTTGCTTGTCTATGTTGATTGTAGATAGATGGCCCGTGCTGTTGTTCCGTTGAATTTTAATGCGTTCCTTGAGAAAGCAAAGTTGAAAGATGATGGTAGCAATTACACGAACTAGGTCCGTAACTTGAGGATTATCCTCATTGCTGCACAGAAGAGTTACGTCCTGGAAGCACCGCTGGGTGCCAGGCCTGCTGCAGGAGCAACACCAGATCGATGTTATGAACGTCTGGCAGAGCAAAGCTGATGACTACTCGATAGTTCAGTGTGCCATGCTTTACGGCTTAGAACTGGGTCTTCTACAACGTTTTGAACATCATGGAGCATATGAGATGTTCCAGGAGTTGAAGTTAATATTTCAAGCAAATGCCCGGATTGAGAGATATGAAGTCTCCAATAAGTTCTATAGCTGCAAGATGGAGGAGAATAGTTCCGTCAGTGAGCATATACTCAAGATGTCTGGGTATAATAATCACTTGATTCAACTGGGAGTTAATCTTCCGGATGATAGCATCATTGACAGAATTCTCCAGTCACTGCCACCAAGCTATAAGAGCTTCATGATGAACTATAACATGCAAGGGATGGATAAGACAATTCCCGAGGTCTTCGCAATGCTAAAGGCTGCGGAGGTAGAAATCAAGAATGAGCATCAAGTGTTGATGGTCAACAAGGCCACTAGTTTCAAGAAAAAGGGCAAAGGGAAGAAGAAGGGGAACTTCAAGAAGAACAACAAGCAAGTTGCTGCTCAAGAGAAGAAACCCAAGTCTGGACCTAAGCCTGAAACTGAGTGCTTCTACTACAAGCAAACTGGTCACTGGAAGCGGAACTGCCCCAAATATTTGGCGGATAAGAAGGATGTCAAGGTGAACAAAGGTATATGTGATATACATGTTATTGATGTGTACCTTACTAATGCTCGCAGTAGCACCTGGGTATTTGATACTAGTTCTGTTGCTAACATTTGCAACTCGAAACAGGGGCTATGGATTAAGCGAAGATTGGCTAAGGATGAGGTGACGATGCGAGTGGGAAATGGTTCCAAAGTTGATGTGATCGTGGTCGGCACGCTACCTCTACATCTACCTTCAGGATTAGTATTAGACCTAAATAATTGTTATTTGGTGCCAGCGTTGAGCATGAACATTATATCTGGATCTTGTTTGATGCGAGACGGTTATTCATTTAAATCAGAGAATAATGGTTGTTCTATTTATACGAGTAATATCTTTTATGGTCATGCACCCTTGAAGAGTGGTCTATTCTTATTGAATCTCAATAGTAGAGACACACATATTCATAATGTTGAAGCCAAAAGATGCAGAGTTGATAATGATAGTGCAACTTATTTGTGGCACTGCCGTTTAGGTCATATCTGTGTAAAGCGCATGAAGAAACTCCATACTGATGGACTTTTGGAACCACTTGATTATGAATCACTTGGTACTTGCAAACCATGCCTCATGGGCAAGATGACTAAAACGCCGTTCTCCGGTACTATGGAGAGAGCAACAGATTTGTTAGAAATCATACATACAGATGTATGTGGTCTGATGAATGTTGAGGCTCGTGGCGGATATCGTTATTTTCTCACCTTCACAGTTGACTTAAGCAGATATGGGTATATCTACTTATTGAAACATAAGTCTGAAACATTTGAAAAGTTCAAAGAATTTTAGAGTGAAGTTGAAAATCATCGTAACAAGAAAATAAAGTTTCTACAATCTGATCATGGAGGAGAATATTTGAGTTACGAGTTTGGTGTACATTTGACACAATGCGGAATAGTTTCGCAACTCACGCCACCCGGAACACCACAACATAATGGTGTGTCCGAACGTTGTAATCGTACTTTACTAGATATGGTGCGATCTATGATGTCACTTACTGATTTACCGCTATCGTTTTGGGGTTATGCTTTAGAGATGGCCGCATTCACGTTAAATAGGGCACCATCGAAATCCGTTGAGACGACGCCTTATGAACTGTGGTTCGGCAAGAAACCAAAGTTGTCGTTTCTGAAAGTTTGGGGATGCGATGCTTATGTGAAAAAGCTTCAACCTGATAAGCTCGAACCCAAATCGGAGAAATGTGTCTTCAAAGGATACCCAAAGGAGACTGTTGGGTACACCTTCTATCACAGATCCGAAGGCAAGACTTTTGTTGCTAAATTCAAAAACTTTCTAGAGAAGGAGTTTCTCTCGAAAGAAGTGAGTGGGAGGAAAGTAGAACTTGATGAGGTAACTGTACCTGCTCCCTTATTGGAAAGTAGTTCATCACAGAAACCGGTTTCTGTGACACCTACACCAATCAGTGAGGAAGTTAATGATGATGATCATGGAACTTCAGATCAAGTTACTACTGAGCCTCATAGATCAACCAGAGTAAGATCCGCACCAGAGTGGTACGGTAATCCTGTTCTGGAAGTCATGCTACTAGATCATGATGAACCTACGAACTATGAAGAAGCGATGGTGAGCCCAGATTCCGCAAAATGGCTTGAGGCCATGAAATCTGAGATGGGATCCATGTATGAGAACAAAGTATGGACTTTGGTTGGATTGCTCGATGATCGGCAAGCAATTGAGAATAAATGGATTTTCAAGAAGAAGACTGACGCTGACGGTAATGTTACTATCTACAATGCTCGACTTGTTGCGAAAGGTTTTCGACAAGTTCAAGCGATTGACTACGATGAGACCTTCTCACCCATAGCGATGCTTAAGTCTGTCCGAATCATGTTAGCAATTGCCGCATTTTATGATTATGAAATTTGGCAAATGGATGTCAAAATTGCATTCCTGAATGGATTTCTGGAAGAAGAGTTGTATATGATGCAACCAGAAGATTTTGTCAATCCAAAGGGAGCTAACAAAGTGTGCAAGCTCCAGCGATCCATTTATGGACTGGTGCAAGCCTCTCAGAGTTGGAATAAACGCTTTGATAGTGTGATGAAAGCATTTGGTTTTGTACAGACTTTTGGAGAAGCCTGTATTTACAAGAAAGTGAGTGGGAGCTCTGTAGCATTTCTAATATTATATGTGGATGACATATTGCTAATTGGAAATGATATAGAATTTCTGGATAACATAAAGGGATAGTTGAATAAGAGTTTTTCAATGAAAGACCTCGGTGAAGCTGCTTATATATTGGGCATTAATATCTATAGAGATAGATCAAGACGCTTAATAGGACTTTCACAAAGCACATACCTTGACAAAGTTTTGAAGAAGTTCAAAATGGATCAAGCAAAGAAAGGGTTGAAGTGTTGGGGAACGTTGCAGAAAATAAAAAAATTATACGCTTCACCAAGATCAATCTATGGAGTCATCTAGCAACGAGAGAGAGAGGAGTGCATCTACATACCCTTGTAGATCGCGAGCGGAAGCATTCAAGATAACGAGGTTGATGGAGTCGTACTCGTCGTGATCCAAATCACCGATGACCGAGCGCCAAACAGACGGCACCTCCACGTTCAACACACGTACGGTTGGGAAGACATCTCCTCCTTCTTGATCCAGCAAGGGGAAGGAGAGGTTGATGGAGATCCAGCAGCACGACGGCGTGGTGGTCGAAGCAGCGGTGATCTCGGCAGGGCTTCGCCAAGCTCCAATGAGAGGGAGAGGTGTTACGAGGGGAGAGGGAGGCGCCAGGCACTTGGGTGCGGCTGCCCTCCCTGCCCCCACTATATATAGGGCCCCTAGGGGGGCGGCGGCCAAGGGGGGACTTGCCCCCCAAGTCAGGCGGGGCGCCCCCACCCCTAGGGTTTCCAACCCTAGGCGCAGGGGAGGCCGATGGGGGCGCACTAGCCCACCAGGGGCTGGTTCCCCTCCCACTTCAGCCCATGGGCCCCTCCGGGATAGATGGCCCCACCCGGTGGACCCCCGGGACCCTTCCGGTGGTCCCGGTACAATACCAATTACCCCCGAAACTTTCCCGATGGCCGAAACTGGACTTCCTATATATAAATCTTCACCTCCAGACCATTTCGGAACTCCTCGTGACGTCCGGGATCTCATCCGGGACTCCGAACAACTTTTGGGTTACCGCATACTAATATCTCTACAACCCTAGCGTCACCGAACCTTAAGTGTGTAGACCCTACGGGTTCGGGAGACACGCAGACATGACCGAGACAACTCTCCGGTCAATAACCAACAGCGGGATCTGGATACCCATGTTGGCTCCCACATGCTCCTCGATGATCTCATCGAATGAACCACGATGTCGAGGATTCAAGTAATCCCGTATACAATTCCCTTTGTCAATCGACACGTTACTTGCCCGAGATTCGATCGTCGGTATCCCAATACCTCGTTCAATCTCGTTACCGGCAAGTCACTTTACTCGTACCGTAATGCATGATCCCGTGACCAAACACTTGGTCACATTGAGCTCATTATGATGATGCATTACCGAGTGGGCCCAGAGATACCTCTCCGTCATACGGAGGGACAAATCCCAGTCTCGATCCGTGTCAACCCAACAGATACTTTCAGGGATACCTGTAGTATACCTTTATTGTCACCCAGTTACGTTGTGATGTTTGGTACACCCAAAGCACTCCTACGGCATCTGGGAGTTACACGATCTCATGGTCTAAGGAAATGATACTTGACATTGGAAAAGCTCTAGCAAACGAACTACACGATCTTGTGCTATGCTTAGTATTGGGTCTTGTCCATCACATCATTCTCCTAATGATATGATCCCGTTATCAATGACATCAAATGTCCATAGTCCGGAAACCATGACTATCTGTTGATCAACGAGCTAGTTAACTAGAGGCTCACTAGGGACATGTTATGGTCTATGTATTCACACATGTATTATGATTTCCGGATAACACAATTATAGCATGAATAATAGACAATTATCATGAACAAGGAAATATAATAATAATCATTTTATTATTGCCTCTAGGGCATATTTCCAACAGTCTCCCACTTGCACTAGGGTCAATAATCTAGTTACATTGTGATAAATCGAATACCCATAGAGTTCTGGTGTTGATCATGTTTTGCTCGCGGAAGAGGTTTAGTCAACGGATCTGCGACATTCAGATCCGTATGTACTTTGCAAATATCTATGTCTCCATCTTGAACATTTTCACGAATGGAGTTGAAGCGACACTTGATGTGCCTGGTCTTCTTGTGAAACTTGGGCTCCATGGCAAGGGCAATAGCTCCAGTGTTGTCACAGAAGAGAGTGATCGGCCCCGACGCATTGGGTATGACTCCTAAGTCGGTGATGAACTCCTTCATCCAGATTGCTTCATGCGCTGCCTCCGAGGCTGCCATGTACTCCGCTTCACATGTAGATCCCGCCACGATGCTTTGCTTGCAACTGCACCAGCTTACTGCCCCACCATTCAAAATATACACGTATCCGGTTTGTGACTTAGAGTCATCCAGATCTGTGTCGAAGCTAGCGTCGATGTATCCCTTTACGATGAGCTCCTCGTCACCTCCATATACGAGAAACATATCCTTAGTCCGTTTCAGGTACTTCAGGATGTTCTTGACCGCTGTCCAGTGTTCCATGCCGGGATTACTTTGGTACCTTCCTACCAAACTTACGGCAAGGTTTACATTAGGTCTGGTACACAGCATGGCATACATGATAGACCCTATGGCTGAGGCATAGGTGACGACACTCATCTTTTCTCTATCTTCTGCCGTGGTCGGACATTGAGCTGAGCTCAATTTCACACCTTGCAACACAGGCAAGAACCCCTTCTTGGACTGATCCATATTGAACTTCTTCAATATCTTATCAAGGTATGTGCTTTGTGAAAGACCTATGACGCGTCTCGATCTATCTCTATAGATCTTGATGCCTAATATGTAAGCAGCTTCTCCAAGGTCCTTCATTGAAAAATACTTATTCAAGTAGGCCTTAATACTGTCCAAAAGTTCTATATCATTTCCCATCAAAAGTATGTCACCCACATATAATATGAGAAATGCTACAGAGCTCCCACTCACTTTCTTGTAAACGCAGGCTTCTCCATAAGTCTGCATAAACCCAAATGCTTTCATCATTTAATTAAAGCGAATGTTCCAACTCCGAGATGCTTGCACCAGCCCATAGATGGAGCGCTGGAGCATGCATACCTTGTTAGCATTCCTAGGATCGACAAAACCTTCCGGCTGTATCATATACAAATCTTCCTTAAGAAAGCCGTTAAGGAATGCCGTTTTGACGTCCATTTGCCATATCTCATAATCATAGTATGCGGCAATTGCTAACATGATTCGGACGGACTTCAGCATCGCTATGGGTGAGAAGGTCTCATCATAGTTGTCGGCGTTCTGGGAACGGGGGTCCCCAGACTTGCCTGCCTGCAGCCTGCGGCGTGGCTCAAAGGGGGGCCCAGCACGGACCATCTTCATCAACACAAACTCAAGACCCTTGCGAGGGGCCAAGCCTCGCGGGGCGGACGACACAGAGCTTCCTCAGGCACGGCCTCATCAGGCTGGCTCACGAGGAGGCAAAGAGATCAAGGCGGGGTACCTCACGAGGTGCCCGTAACGCAAGCCATGACGACCAAGGGCGCCAGGCGGGCGCCAGCCGCGCGGTGTCCTCCTTTCCTCTTTGGTGCAAAGGGAGCAAGCGCAGGCGAGAGCATCAAGCAAAGGCACCTGTTTCGGTGCAACAAGACCAATACCAGTCCAACGGTGGGAAGGAAGTCATTGTGGAGCCCAAGCCGGCGTCACCACCAGAGCCTTTGGCAGGCGAGGACCAATTTTAGTCAGGATAAGTGTACCAGATGTTCCCCTTCAAAATGGCCAATTGTTGGCACCCTTCCCGCTCAATATTTTGGAAGAGGCCCAGGGCCTTTGCCTATAAATAGGACTAGCCGCCCCCAGAGTAGCATGATCGAGAGGCACCGAGAGGCATCTAAAAAAGGAGGGCATCAGGATCGGGTCGAGCATCACACACAGAGAGAGAAGGGCGGCTGAACTCCTCCTAGCAGTTCATCCCCCCAGCCAAGAACAGACCCTCGCGAGGCTGTTCTTCCTTGTATTACTCATCATCATCATCCCAAGAGGCAATCCACACGCCACAAACTAGAGTAGGGTATTACACAACAATGGTGGCCCGAACTAGTATAAACTCTGTGTCTCTTGTGCTGTTCTTTCCATAGCTTGGATCTAGCGAGGCGGTGAGGTACAAGTAGGTAGAAGGCGAGATCTCCGCACGCACCCCAGTGTTCAAACCTCAAGGGTCTGCCGGAATCCGAAATCCGACATTTGGCGCGCCAGGTAGGGGTGCACCGGAATTCGTCTTCCACCGCCCCGTTCTCCTCCGACCATCGCGTCCATGTCTGACGCTCGTCGAGCCCACGCCGAGCGCCTAGCCGCTCTCGCTTCCCGCGTCGCCCAGACGGCTCCCGTCGGCGGGCGTCCTCACCGTTCCCCGTCACCTGCCGTCAACGCCGCCACCGGCCCGGCGGGGAACGAGCAGCAAGCGTCGTCTCAGCATCCGTCCGTGCGGCAAGACGGCCGCACCGCTACTCCCTCGCTCACCCCAGCTGGTTCTTCGTCCCGCGCGCTCCGCGCACCCATGGAGGCTCGAGCTGCGCTCATCGCGGCAAACGAGCTCCTGCGCTACCGTCCCGTCGATGACGTCTACGAAGAATGGCTCGACCGCATCGCCGAGCTCGTCCACGCCGCCGGGGGCTCTCCTGCGCCCTCTGTTCCGCTGCATCGCACCCCGCCCCGCGCGGGCGACGAAGCTCCGGGGGCACCCCAGCCGCCTCCTCCTCAAGAAGACGCCCCGGCTCCAAGGCGCGTGGCCCCTGGGCGGAACCCGCCCCGTCAGGTGCCAACATGGCAAGAGCAGAGCTGCCAAGAAGTCCCTCGCCTGCAAGAAGCTGCCCGGGCGCTTCCTGCTCCGGCACGTCGCGACCACGCTCCTGCTCCCGCGTGTCAAGACCCCGCTCTGCTCCCAGCTGCAGCGCATAGGGACCTGCAAGACCAAGCTCTTCATCACCCAAGGCCTCCCGTGGCCACAGCAGGCTGCCGTGCCTTCACCGCCAAGCTACGTCGTGTCGCGTGGCCCGGCAAGTTCAAGCCAGACCTGCCTCCTCGTTACGACAGCACGGCTGACCCTGCGGAGTTCCTCCAGCTCTATGAGCTGGGCATCGAAGCTGCCAACGGAGACGAGAAGGTCATGGCGAACTGGTTTCCCATGGCGCTCAAGGACGGGGCCCGCACCTGGCTCCTGAACCTGACTCCAGGCACGATCTCCTCCTGGGGCGAGATGCGCACCCGCTTCATCACCAACTTCCAAGGTACTCGCGACCGGCCACCCGCCGTGAGCGACATGCGCCGCATCAAGCAACAGCCCGGAGAGACCCTGCAAAAGTACATCCAGCGCTTCAACAACGCACGCCTCAAGATTCCCAAGGTGAGCGAGGAGGCCATCATCTCAGCCTTCTCCGACGGCATGCGCGATGTCAAGATGAAGGAGGAGCT
Source organism: Triticum aestivum (assembly GCF_018294505.1). NCBI lineage: Eukaryota > Viridiplantae > Streptophyta > Magnoliopsida > Poales > Poaceae > Triticum > Triticum aestivum. Next base: position 47,932,735 of record NC_057797.1, read on the forward strand.
GGCGATGCATGAAGACCTGTGCACTTCCTTGGAGCTGTTCAACTTGGTGACCAAGTGCGCCAGGGCTGAGGAAGGGCGTCTCTCCCTCCTCGAGCTATCTGCCACAGACCCAGAAGAGAAGAAGCTCAAGCCCAAGGATGTGAAGCACAAGGGGTCTGACGTGCTCGCAGCAGAACCAGACACCAAGCGGGGCAGAGACCAGCCCGAATCTTCCAAGGGCGGCCGGTACTGTGTGTACCACGACCTCCACACCCACAACACCAACGAATGTCAAGAGCTCCGAGCCGTGCGAGAAGGAAGGATCGGCCGTCGCCCCGACCACGTCGACCGGGGCTACGGTCGAGGAGGAGGAAGGAACGCAGGACGCTGGGAAGACCGTGGCCCGCGTAAATGGTGGCGCGATCAACCTCGCGAGGATCGCTGGCGAGACCCACCTCGCGAGGGAGACTGGAGAGATCAGCCTCGCGAGGATCGCCCGCAAGGCAACGCAGGCCTCCCTCCGCTGCCGCCACAACCAAGGAGAAACGAGGACCGCCATCAGGACGAAGGGGCTGGGGGCTTCCAGGAACCACGCGCGATCGCCTACATCCTGGGCGGGGCTCAAGCCCCAGCCTCTCAGCGCATCTTCAAGCAATTCGCCCGCGAAGTGAATGCAGTCCTCCCCAAGCTCGAAGCTACACGCCCTCTCAAGTGGTCGGCGTGCGCCATCACGTTCAGCTCAGCGGATCAGCTCAAGTGTGCGGCCACAGCCGGAGTCCTCCCGATGCTTTGTTCCCCAATCATCAGCAACATGGTGGTCACCAGGACCCTCATCGACGGTGGGGCAGGGCTCAACGTCCTGTCCGTGGAAACATTCAACAATCTCCAAGTGCCCTACAACCAGCTTCAGCTAACCAAGCCTTTCTCCGGAGTCACCGACGGCTCCACGGTCCCGATTGGGCAGGTCCGCCTCCCTGTCACCTTCGGGGCACGTGACAACTACCGCACCGAGCTCATCGACTTCGACGTCGCTCACATTTGCCTGCCGTAAAATGCCATCCTCGGGTACCCAGCGCTGGCCAAGTTCATGGCCGTAACTCACCACGGCTACAACGTCCTCAAGATGCCAGGAAGTGGCGGAATCATCATGGTGCCCTGTGAAGAGAAGGATGCGGTGTGTTCCCTGGAACGGGCCTTTCAGCCTGCATCACTGGAAGACCCGGATCGCGGAAGCAGGAGGCTTCCCGAGACCACCCTCAAGAAGAAGAAGACATCGTCCGGCCCGACCCCTCAGGAGGCAGGCCCCTCAGGGCCCGCGCCTGCCCAAGGGGAACCCCCTTCCATCGCATAGGAAAGCACGCCCGGCGCCCTCCTCAGGCAGGGCTTGGGGGCTCTCCCCTAGAGGGCCACCAACCTGGCTAAGGTCACAAGGGAGGCGCTTGGGCACCACATGGAGGCGTGTTTCGAAGTACGTTTCCCTCAAGAAGGAGTAAGGCAAGGAGGGCCAAACCCACAGGAGTTTGTCAGCAAGGCCATTCAGGAGATACAGGAGTCAAGAGTCATGAAAGGCGGCCGCCGCCTACTAGCTGTGGCTCCCCATCCAGGCGAGGATGGTGGGATGCGCGTCTGCTTCGACATACCAAGGCTCAATCGAGTCGCTTCTCTGGAGCACCTCTGGCCCTCGCGAGTGGGGCGCTGCGGAGGTCCACTCCACAGCTACGTTCGCATGCCTTACGGCTTGCCGAACGCGGTTGCCATGTACCAGCGCCTCATGAGGGGCATCATGGAGGCTCAAGAGGCCAGGCGTTCCGCAGCCCTCACGGAGATGGAGATGGTCCACAAGGAGCCACCAGCGCCTCCGAAGCCTCCCGAGGCCACTGGGCCCGGGGGCTCGTGAGAATCGGCTTCCGCAGCTCACCGAGTCTGCTACACCAACACTCCTTCGTCCTCAACATCATCAGGTGACATCTTTCAAGTTTCATTTCCAGCTGGGAGCGCCCCCCAGGGCAGCATTATTCCCAGGCCGCGTGGGTCCACCCCTGCGGCATGAATCCCTTTTATTTCATGTTGGTTAGCTTGCTTTGTTGGGGGTGCCCCTCGGGCTGCATCATCCACAAGTCGCTCGGGCCTGACCCAGCGATGTCTACCTTCCCAGCATCTATTTGAATGAATCCACTCCTTCGCGGCTAATGCGCTTGACCTAGTTGCCTGCTCAACTGACGCCAACTGACGGAACTGATCCCACAACGGCACGATGCTTGCGCATGGGTCCGTCCCTGCAACGCCGACAAACCTGAATGGCTGAGCTCTGGCCGCGGCAGCCCCGCATGGCGCCACCTCGTCAAGCCTTCAGTGCCTCATCTCCCCTCGGAAGCAACCAACAGTTGACTGTCAATTGTCATGACAACCCCTCGTTCTTTCTATGATGAGTCTACAGGATCTCCTGAAGGAGCTGCGTCAGGCGAGGCCCTTGCGGTGTCTCCTTCGCTCTCGTCCGCGCGAACCGCTTGCACGTTAAAGGGGGGTGCCTAAGCATCACGACTCAGGACCCCTACTGGCTCTCCAGCCCTCACCCTCTGTCCTTGACCACGGCATCGCGACTTGGCATACCAGCGATGGCTGAGACTCGCTCGAGGGCCGGGACCCGAGGACGTAGAGAAGAAAGGGGAGCAAAGGCGAGGGGGGAGGGACACACGAGGACCTCGCCGAAGCAACCTCACGCCTGCCGATGCACGGACCCGGCGACACACCAGGGGGCGGTTCCTGATTCTCGAGATAAGTCGCCACCCGAAAGCACCAGCTACTATGGCACCATCCCTGCACCTAATGCAATCCCATGTTAGCGATGCCGCTCTCCTTTCTCACCGAACGATGGCTGCTTGAGCGCCAAAGGGGACCTCCTGAGCATCGCGAATCAGGGGCTCTTACCGGACCCCGGGTCGCTCACCTCCTGGCCTTGACCACGGCATCGCGACCAGGCATACCAGCGACGGCTGAAGCCGCCTTGGGACTGGGACCTGTCGGCACAGAGCACCAAGCCCTCGCGAGGTTCGAAAGGGAGAACTGAGCTAAGACGGAATGAGCAACTCGCACAATCCTACGACTAGGGTCATATTAACAAACATGATCACAGACACCTTACAAGCCCCCACGGGACGCATCTTTGATTCCTCGCAGGGAACAGATCCTAAAAGGATGCTAACTACACGTGCCCCTGCAAAAGACGCCATCATCAACAGTGGGCCGTCAAGCACCGGCGCCAACCCCATCCAGATCAGAGTCCGCGGCGGCCTGACGAGCCCGCCCTGCTCCAGGAGCGGCGCCGGCTCGGGGGCTCGTAGCTGTCGTCGCTCGTCTCCAGAGTCGCTGGATCCTCCGATGCCTCCGCCGCCTGAGGAGCCGACAAGGGAGCGGTCAGCGGGCCTAGTCCTCGCCGTAGCAGGATCCTGACCACCTCTCCCGGGGCAGCACTCCAGCCGGCGCCCGTTCGCGTCGAAGACCTTGAAGAACATCACCGAAGCGCCGTCGTACTCCAAGTGGATCGCGAGGGCACCCCTCGTCCTGCAAACCCGGGCGATTTCGCCCCAGCCTCGAGTCATGAAGACCTCGCCCGGGGCAACGACCGCGACCTCTGCCTCGGTCGCGAGGGTGCTGCAGCCGGCGTGCTGCAGCCAGAGCTCCAGGAGTTCTCCCCGCGGGATGACGGAGGCGAAGAAGGGAGGAAGGCGAATCCAAGACTGAGGAGGCATGGCGGCGTGGAGCACGAACTCTCGGGGGGAGCCCTCGGTGTGGACCCCAGGGGGGATGACCAACACCTTCGTGACCCGTCGGTGCCGACGACGGCGCCGCCCGCGGCGATCGGCATCGACTCCTTCAGGGCCCTCGATGTGGGCGTACAAAGGAAGCGGGAACCCCGGTGGTGGTCGCTCGCACCAGGGCCTCGACACCACCTGATGGGCCCCTCATCCCGGCCGCGGAGGGCGAGCCGTTTCTTTGGCGGGAGCAGGTCTAGTTCCTCTCGAGGAGCCTTTCCCTTCTCTGCCGCTGAGAACCGACAGATCGAAGCCATCGCAGCAAGACGGAGCAAGGACCGGGAAGAAGGAGAAGCAAGAAGAGATGGACTAGAAGGGCGCACGCCGTTCCATACTTATGGCTGGTGAAGGCCAACCGCCGACCTCCACGATCGCAGGTAATCATAACCCGCTTTGCATGCAGGGACTTTTCCAATCCGCGCAGTAGCCGAGGCGTCGTGGGGAAATGGAGACGCCCACGTCCAATCAACTGCCACGCGGCGCCCAAGGCCGCAGGCTGTTAGGGCCCGCGGCACTTCGCCCTTGCCCTTTCGCCTCCCTGCACGGCCAAGTCCGGGCGCGCCTTGGGCCCGGGGGCTACTGTCGGTGTTCTGGGAACGGGGGTCCCCAGACTTGCCTGCCTGCGGCCTGCGGCGTGGCTCAAAGGGGGGCCCAGCACGGCCCATCTTCATCAACACAAACTCAAGACCCTCGCGAGGGGCCAAGCCTCGCGGGGCGGACGACACAGAGCTTCCTCAGGCACGGCCTCATCAGGCTGGCTCACGAGAAGGCGGAGAGGTCAAGGCGGGGTACCTCACGAGGTGCCCGTGATGCAAGCCATGACGACCAAGGGCGCCAGGCGGGCGCCAGCCCGCGCGGTGTCCTCCTTTCCTCTTTGGTGCAAAGGGAGCAAGCGCAGGCGAGAGCATCAAGCAAAGGCACCCGTTTCGGTGCAACGGGACCAATACCAGTCCAACGGTGGGAAGGAAGTCATTGTGGAGCCCAAGCCGGCGTCACCACCAGAGCCTTTGGCAGGCGAGGACCAACTTTAGTCAGGATAAGTGTACCAGATGTTCCCCTTCAAAATGGCCAATTGTTGGCGCCCTTCCCGCTCAATATTTGGAAAGAGGCCCAGGGCCTTTGCCTATAAATAGGACTAGCCGCCCCCAGAGTAGCATGATCGAGAGGCACCGAGAGGCATCTACAAAAGGAGGGCATCAGGATCGGGTCGAGCATCACACAGAGAGAGAGAAGGGCGGCTGAACTCCTCCTAGCAGTTCATCCCCCCAGCCAAGAATAGACCCTCGCGAGGCTGTTCTTCCTTGTATTACTCATCATCATCAGCCCAAGAGGCAATCCACACGCCACAAACTAGAGTAGGGTATTACACCACAATGGTGGCCCGAACTAGTATAAACTCTGTGTCTCTTGTGCTATTCTTTCCATAGCTTGGATCTAGCGAGGCTGTGAGGTACAAGTAGGTAGAAGGCGACATCTCCGCGCGCACCCCAGTGTTCAAACCTCAAGGGTCTGCCAGAACCCGAAATCCGACAGTAGTCAACCCCTTGAACTTGTCGATAACCCTTAGCGACAAGTCGAGCCTTATAGATGGTAACATTAGCATCCGCGTCCGTCTTCTTCTTAAAGATCCATTTATTCTCTATCGCTCGCCGATCATCGGGCAAGTCTGTCAAAGTCCATATTTTGTTTTCATACATGGATCCTATCTCGGATTGCATGGCTTCAAGCCATTTGTTGGAATCTGGGCCCGCCATTGCTTCTTCATAGTTCGAAGGTTCACCGTTGTCTAACAACATGATTTCCAGGACAGGGTTGCCATACCATTCTGGTGTGGAACGTGTCCTTGTGGACCTTCGAAGTTCAGTAGCAACTTGATCCGAAGTACCTTGATCATCATCATTAACTTCCTCTCTAGTTGGTGCAGGCACCATAGGAACATCTTCCCGAGCTGCGCTACTTTCTGGTTCAAGAGGCAGTACTTCATCGAGTTCTACTTTCCTCCCACTTACTTCTCTCGAGAGAAACTCTTTCTCCAGAAAGGACCCGTTCTTGGCAACAAAGATCTTGCCTTCGGATCTGAGGTAGAAGGTATACCCAATGGTTTCCTTAGGGTATCCTATGAAGACGCATTTTTCCGACTTGGGTTCGAGATTTTCAGGTTGAAGTTTCTTGACTTAAGCATCGCATCCCCAAACTTCTAGAAACGACAACTTAGGTTTCTTCCCAAACCATAATTCATACGGTGTCGTCTCAATGGATTTAGACGATGCCCTATTTAAAGTGAATGTAGCTGTCTCTAGAGCGTATCCCCAAAATGATAGCGGTAAATTAGTGAGTGACATCATAGATCGCACCATATCCAATAGAGTGCGATTATGACGTTCGGACACACCGTTACGCTGAGGTGTTCCAGGCGGCGTGAGTTGTGAAACGATTCCACATTTCCTTAAGTGCGTACCAAATTCATGACTTAAATATTCTCCCCCACGATCTGATCGTAAGAATTTTATCTTTTGGTCATGTTGATTCTCTACCTCATTCTGAAATTCCTTGAACTTTTCAAAGGTCTCAGACTTGTGTTTCATCAAATAGACATACCCATATCTACTTAAGTCATCAGTGAGAGTGAGAACATAACGATAGCCACCGCGAGCCTCAGTGCTCATTGGACCGCACACATCAGTATGTATAATTTCCAATAAGTTGGTTGCTCGCTCCATTGTTCCGGAGAACGGAGTCTTGGTAATTTTACCCATGAGGCATGGTTCGCACGTGTCAAATGATTCGAAATCAAGAGACTCCAAAAGTCCATCTGTATGGAGCTTCTTCATGCGTTTGACACTGATGTGACCAAGGCGGCAGTGCCACAGGTATGTGGTACTATCATTATCAATCTTACATCTTTTGGTATTCACACTATGAATATGTGTAACATCACGTTCGAGATTCATTAAGAATAAACCATTGACCAGCGGGTCATGACCATAAAACATATCTCTCATATAAATAGAACAACCATTATTCTCGGATTTAAATGAGTAGCCATCTCGTATTAAACGAGATCCAGATACAATGTTCATGCTCAAAGCTGGCACTAAATAACAATTATTGAGGTTTAAAACTAATCCCGTAGGTAAATGTAGAGGTAGCGTGCCGACGGCGATCATATCGACCTTGGAACCATTCCCGACGCGCATCGTCACCTCGTCCTTCGCCAGTCTCCGCTTATTCCGCAGCTCCTGTTTTGAGTTACAAATATGAGCAACCGCACCGGTATCAAATACCCAGGAGCTACTACGAGTACTGGTAAGGTACACATCAATTACATGTACATCACATATACCTTTAGTGTTGCCGGCCTTTTTGTCCGCTAAGTATTTGGGGCAGTTCTGCTTCCAGTGTCCCTTTCCCTTGCAATAAAAGCACCCAGTCTTAGGTTTGGGTCCATTCTTTGGCTTCTTCCCGGCAACTGGTTTACCGACCGCGACAACTCCCTTCCCGTCCTTCTTGAAATTCTTCTTACCCTTGCCTTTCTTGAAACTAGTGGTTTTATTGACCATCAACACTTGATGTTCCTTTTTGATTTCCACCTCCGCTGATTTCAGCATTGAAAATACTACATGAATAGTTTTCACCATCCCCTGCATATTGTAGTTCATCACAAAGCTCTTGTAGCTAGGTGGGAGCGACTGAAGGATTCTGTCAATGACCGCCTCGTCCGGGAGGTTAATGTCCAGCTGGGACAAGTGGTTGTGCAACCCAGACATTTTGAGTATGTGCTCACTGACAGAACTATTTTCTTCCATCTTACAACTGTAGAACTTGTTGGAGACTTCATATCTCTCGACCCAGGCATGAGCTTGGAAAACCATTTTTAGCTCTTCGAACATCTCATATGCTCCGTGTTGCTCAAAACGCTTTTGGAGCCCCAGTTCTAAGCTGTAAAGCATGCCGCACTGAACGAGGGAGTAATCATCAGCACACGACTGCCAAGCATTCATAACGTCTTGGTTCTCTGGGATGGGTGCTTCACCTAGCGGTGCTTCTAGGAAATATGCTTTCTTGGCAGCTATCAGGATGATCCTCAGGTTCCGGACCCAGTCCGTATAGTTGCTGCCATCATCTTTCAGCTTGGTTTTCTCTAGGAACGCGTTGAAGTTGAGGTTGACATGAGCGATGGCCATTTGATCTACAAGACATTTTGCAAAGGTTTTCAGACTAAGTTCATGATAATTAAGTTCATCTAATCAAATTTTTTTAATGAACTCCCACTCAGATTAGACATCCCTATAGTCATCTAAGTGATACACGATCCGACTCAACTAGACCGTGTCCGATCATCACGTGAGACGGACTAGTCATCATCGGTGAACATCTCCATGTTGATCGTATCTTCCATACGACTCATGTTCGACCTTTTGGTCTCTTGTGTTCCGAGGCCATGTCTGTACATGCTAGGCTCGTCAAATCAACCTAAGTGTTTTGCATGTGTAAATCTGGCTTACACCCGTTGTATGTGAACGTTAGAATCTATCACACCCGATCATCACGTGGTGCTTCGAGACAATGAACTTTCGCAACGGCGCACAGTTAGGGGGAACACTTTCTTGAAATTATTGTGAGGGGTCATCTTATTTACTACCGTCGTTCTAAGCAAATAAGAAGCAAAAACATGATAAACATCACATGCAATCAAATAGTGACATGATATGGCCAATATCATATTGTTCCTTTGATCTCCATCTTCGGGGCGCCATGATCATCATCGTCACCGGCATGACACCATGATCTCCATCATCATGATCTTCATCATCGTGTCTTCATGAAGTTGTCTCGCCAACTATTACTTCTACTATATGGCTAACAGTTTAGCAATAAAGTAAAGTAATTACATGGCGTTGTTCAATGACACGCAGGTCATGCAATAAATTAAGACAACTCCTATGGCTCCTGCCGGTTGTCATACTCATCGACATGCAAGTCGTGATTCCTATTACAAGAACATGATCAATCTCATACATCACATATTTATCATTCATCACATCCTTTTGGCCATATCACATCACACGGCATATGCTGCAAACACAAGTTAGACGTTCTCTAATTGTTGTTGCAAAAATTTTACGTGGCTGCTATAGGTTTCTAGCAAGAACGTTTCTTACCTACGCCAAAACCACAACATGATATGCCAATTTCTATTTACCCTTCATAAGGACCCTTTTCATCAAATCCGGTCCAACTAAAGTGGGAGAGACAGACACCCGCTAGCCACCTTATGCAACTAGTGCATGTCAGTCGGTGGAACCTGTCTCACGTAAGTGTACGTGTAAGGTCGGTCCGGGCCGCTTCATCCCACGATGCCGCCGAATCAAGATAAGACTAGTAACGGCAAGTAAATTGACAAAATCAATGCCCACAACAATCTTGTGTTCTACTCGCGCATAGAAACTACACATAGACCTAGCTCATGATGCCACTGTTGGGGAACATTGCAGAAAATAAAAAATTTCTACGCTTCACCAAGATCAATCTATGGAGTCATCTAGCAACGAGAGAGAGAGATGAGTGCATCTACATACCCTTGTAGATCGCGAGCGGAAGCGTTCAAGAGAACGGGGTTGATGGGGTCGTACTCGTCGTGATCCAAATCACCGATGACCGAGCACCAAACAGACGGCACCTCCGCGTTCAACACATGTACGGTTGGGAAGACGTCTCCTCCTTCTTGATCCAGCAAGGGGAAGGAGAGGTTGATGGAGATCCAGCAGCACGACGGCGTGGTGGTGGAAGCAGCAGTGATCTCGGCAGGGCTTCGCCAAGCTCCAACGAGAGGGAGAGGTGTTACGAGGGGAGAGGGAGGCGCCAGGGACTTGGGTGCGGCTGCCCTCCCTCCCCCCACTATATATAGGGCCCCTAGGGGGGCGCCGGCCCTAGGAGATCCCATCTCCAAGGGGGGCGACGGACAAGGGGGGACTTGCCCCCCAAGTCAGGTGGGGCGCCCCCCACCCATAGGGTTTCCAACCCTAGGCGCAGGGGGAGGCCCATGGGTGGCACACCAGCCCACCAGGGGCTGGTTCCCCTCCCACTTCAGCCCATGAGGCCCTTCGGGGTAGGTGGCCCCACCCGGTGGACCCCCGGGACCCTTCCGGTGGTCCCGGTACAATACCGATTACCCCCGAAACTTTCCCGATGGCCGAAACTGGACTTCTTATATATAAATCTTCACCTTCAGACCATTCCGGAACTCCTCGTGACGTCCGGGATCTCATCCGGGACTCCGAACAACTTTCGGGTTACCGCATACTAATATCTCTACAACCCTAGCGTCACCGAACCTTAAGTGTGTAGACCCTACGGGTTCGGGAGACACGCAGACATGACCGAGATGACTCTCCGGTCAATAACCAACAGCGGGATCTGGATACCCGTATTGGCTCCCACATGCTCCTCGATGATCTCATCGGATGAACCACGATGTCGAGGATTCAAGTAATCCCGTATACAATTCCCTTTGTCAATCGGCACGTTACTTGCCCGAGATTCGATCGTCGGTATCCCAATACCTTGTTCAATCTCGTTACCGGCAAGTCACTTTACTCATACCGTAATGCATGATCCCGTGACCAAACACTTGGTCACATTGAGCTCATTATGATGATGCATTACCGAGTGGGCCCAGAGATACCTCTCCGTCATACGGAGTGACAAATCCCAGTCTCGATCTGTGTCAACCCAACATATACTTTCGGGGATACCTGTAGTATACCTTTATAGTCACCCAGTTACGTTGTGACGTTTGGTACAACCAAAGCACTCCTACGGCATCCGGGAGTTACACGATCTCATGGTCTAAGGAAATGATACTTGATATTGGAAAAGCTCTAGCAAACAAACTACACGATCTTGTGCTATGCTTAGGATTGGGTCTTGTCCATCACATCGTTCTCCTAATGATGTGATCCCGTTATCAATGACATCCAATGTCCATAATCAGGAAACCATGACTATCTGTTGATCAACGATCTAGTTAACTAGAGGCTCACTAGGGACATGTTATGGTCTATGTATTCACACATGTATTATGATTTCCGGATAACACAATTATAGCATGAATAATAGACAATTATCATGAACAAGGAAATATAATAATAATCATTTTATTATTGCCTCTAGGGCATATTTCCAACATGAAGTTGAGTAAGACTCAATGCCCGACCACTGCAGAAGATAGAGAGAAAATGAAAGATGTTCCCTATGCTTCAGCCATAGGCTCTATCATGTATGCAATGCTGTGTACCACACCTGATGTGTGCCTAGCTATAAGTCTAGCAGGGAGGTACCAAAGTAATCCAGGAGTGGATCACTGGACAGCGGTTAAGAACATCCTAAAATACCTGAAAAGGACTAAGGATATGTTTCTCGTTTATGGAGGTGACAAAGAGCTCATCGTAAATGGTTACGTTGATGCAAGCTTTGACACTGACCCGGACAATTCTAAATCGCAAACCGGATATGTGTTTACATTAAATGGTGGTGCTATCAGTTGGTGCAGTTCTAAACAAAGCGTCGTGGCGGGATCTTCGTGTGAAGCGGAATACATAGCTGCTTCGGAAGCAGCAAATGAAGGAGTCTGGATGAAGAAGTTCATATCCGATCTAGGTGTCATACCTAGTGCGTCGGGTCCAATGAAAATCTTTTGTGACAATACTGGAGCAATAGCCTTGGCGAAGGAATCCAGATTTCACAAGAGAACCAAGCACATCAAGAGACGCTTCAATTCCATCCGGGATCTAGTCCAGGTGGGAGACATAGAGATTTGCAAGATACATACGGATCTGAATGTTGCAGACCCGTTGACTAAGCCTCTTCCACAAGCAAAACATGATCAGCACCAAGGCTCCATGGGTGTTAGAATCATTACTGTGTAATCTAGATTATTGACTCTAGTGCAAGTGGGAGACTGAAGGAAATATGCCCTAGAGGCAATAATAAAGTTATTATTTATTTCCTTATATCATGATAAATGTTTATTATTCATGCTAGAATTGTATTAACCGGAAACATAATACATGTGTGAATACACAGACAAACAGAGTTTCACTAGTATGCCTCTACTTGACTAGCTTGTTGATCAAAGATGGTTATGTTTCCTAGCCATAGACATGAGTTGTCATTTGATTAACGGGATCACATCATTAGGAGAATGATTTGATTGACATGACCCATTCCGTTAGCTTAGCACCCCGATCGTTTAGTATGTTGCTATTGCTTTCTTCATGACTTATACATGTTCCTATGACTATGAGATTATGCAGCTCCCGTTTGCCGGAGGAACACTTTGTGTGCTACCAAACGTCACAACGTAACTGGGTGATTATAAAGGAGCTCTACATGTGTCTCCAAAGGTACATGTTGGGTTGGCGTATTTCGAGATTAGGATTTGTCACTCCGATTGTCGGAGAGGTATCTCTGGGCCCTCTCGGTAATGCACATCACTTAAGCCTTGCAAGCATTGCAACTAATGAGTTAGTTGCAGGAGGATGTACTACGGAACGAGTAAAGAGACTTGCCGGTAACGAGATTGAACTAGGTATTGAGATACCGATGATCGAATCTTGGGCAAGTAACATACCGATGACAAAAGGAACAACGTATGTTGTTATGCGGTCTGACCGATAAAGATCTTCGTGGAATATGTAGGAGCCAATATGAGCATCCAGGTTCCGCTATTGGTTATTGACCAGAGACATGTCTCGGTCATGTCTACATAGTTCTCGAACTCGTAGGGTCCGCACGCTTAACGTTTCGATGACAGTTATATTATGAGTTTATATGTTTTGATGTACCGAAGGTTGTTCGGAGTCCCGGATGTGATCACGGACATGACGAGGAGTCTCGAAATGGTCGAGACATGAAAATTGATATATTGGAAGCCTATGTTTGGATATCGGAAGTGTTCCGGGTGAAATCGGGATTTTACCGGAGTACCGGGAGGTTACCGGAACCGCCCGGGAACTTAATGGGCCTTAGTGGGCCTAGGTGGAAGAGAGGAGAGGAAGCAAGGGCTGGCCGTGCGCCCCTTCCCCCTAGTCCATATAGGACAAGGAGAGGGGGGCGCCCCCCTTCCTTCCTTCTCCTCCACTCCTTCCCCCTCCCAAGTCCTAATCCAACTAGGAAAGGGGGGAGTCCTACTCCCGGTGGGAGTAGGACTCCTCCGGCGCGCCTCCTCCTATGGTCGGACGCACCCCCCCTTGCTCCTTTATACGGGGGCAGGGGGCACCCCATAGACACAACAATTGATCAAGTTGATCTTTTAGCCGTGTGCGGTGCCCCCCTCCACCATAGTCCACCTCGATAATACTGTAGCGGTGCTTAGGCGAAGCCCTGCGTCAGTAGAACATCAATATCGTCACCATGCTGTCGTGCTGACGAAACTCTCCCTCAATACTCGGCTGGATCGGAGTTCGAGGGACGTCATCGGGCTGAACGTGTGCTGAACTCGGAGGTGTCGTGCATTCGGTACTTGATCGGTCGGATCGTGAAGACGTACGACTACATCAACCGTGTTGTGCTAACGCTTCCGCTTTCGGTCTACGAGGGTACGTGGACAACACTCTCATCTCTCGTTGCTATGCATCACCATGATCTTGCGTGTGCGTAGGAAATTTCTTTGAAATTACTACATTCCCCAACATGACACCCACAGGCATCGCCGCTGTCGGCGCCAAAGCGCTGAGATTTCGCCCGAAGACACACCCACGCCACATTGAAGTACCACGGCCCAATATCAACATATTTTTTAGACCATATGTATGTATCACTGGATTCTTATCGACATGTGAGACACATTTAATCTAGAAAGGATAATTCAACATGCTAATGATTTGGTGGCAAGCTCCTTGTAAATAATTATATGCTCTTGAATTTTCTTATTTTATATAAACTATAAACCGATATCAAGATATTTTTAGATCATGCGCTTCAGAGATCTCTACTAGGATACTTGAAGATACGTAAATAGATATATACACTATGTCCATGACAATATAAGAAATAAATCTGCAAAAGAATTTAATTGTGTGTTTTTATTTTTCTCACATTTATGGAGATTAATTTTAAATATCTTTTAGGGCTTATTGTAGCGAAAGAAAACAAAAATAATGTAACTTCCATTACACACACATTTCAAATTTAGCACACAACTTGTTTGTTAAACAAGGCCGTTATTAATATTTACCATAATTTTCATCTAGTTAATATCAGAAATTACCTACAAAATCACATTAACTATGATTGTGATATCATAAAAATGAGTTATAAGTAAGTATAAAAGTTTATTATAAATAATGGGAGTGTCTATTTCACATCTATCTCATTGATTGCCAATAGAATGTCCACTAGTCAACTTTTGATGTTGGGGTGCTGGATCATTAAGATGGATGTGCCTGGTGAGTCAACTTTTGGCCTGAAGACTCTGAATTGTGTGATAAAATATTTGAGACAACGTTGTTATTGAATGGTGATTATATGGATAAACCTAGATGCAATTTAATATCCATCAGAGGTGGATTCATAAATATCTTATCTATTACATTCAGGAATGTTGTTCGTTGTACAATCATATTTGCTTTTGATGGTCCCCTGGAGGTCAGTTCTGACGAGCAGTTTAAAGTCCGGGGTAAGTTTACACTTTCTGTTGAAGAGTATATATGAAGCTAGGTTCACACTTTTCAAAAGTCAAGTCCAGATATACATCTTGTGAGTCAGACAACATTTGAAATCCCCTTGCTTAGGCATGTTATGGCACTTCCTGTTGGATCCCATGTACATGTTATGGACAATTTGAAACTTGGAAGACGGAAAGTGCGTGTAGATAAGTATCTCGTGCTCGATAGAGAAATTGTACGAGCTGGATGGCCTGTGGTTCCATTGAATGAGGTTCCTTTTCCTAGTCCCCTGAAGGCTCGCATATCTATTGAATTAAGTGACTTTCTTTAGTCCGCACCGCACACCAGGTAAGATAATATTTTGTTGCATGTTTGAAGTAACAATCAGTGTCTAAATGCTCTAATCATAGGAGTTGTACCGATTAATATTTTCTGACCTAAACTTGTATTAGTTTAATTATAATGGATTTAGTGATAATGTGCAGATGAAATAATGCTCTAGTTGTTAAATTAAAGAACAACAATAATATTTGTAGTATCTATCTATCTATCTATCTCATTGATTGTCAGTGGAATGTCCACTGCAGTCAACTTCCACATGTTTATAGTCTACCAATTCATTATGTATTTTTGTCTTGATCAGAACTTCTTCGCTCTGGAGTCGAAGGAGACACACTTTTTGCTGAGCACATTGTGATTATATTCCGTGAAGAAACGTTGTCCGATCACTTACTGACATTTTGGATTTTCATCTGGACCGTGGGTTTGGTCCGTGTTGGGCATCTAAAGTTGTTGGTGAAGTTTTAAGAGGTGGAGGATAGTCCTTTTGTAGTGTCATTTGGTGATTTTTTTTGAAACAGTAGCTAACTTCTACTCCCTCTGTAACTAGTATAAGAGCGTTTAGATTACTACAGTAGTGATCTAAACACAAGTGTGGACGTTCATGCACTGTTTTGACCCGATTTATCTTTTTTGCCGAAATCTACTCAGATGTCCAAATGAGTTGAAATTGGTAGCGGACCTCACGCATCAAATTATCTACCACACAAAATATTTGGATTTTTTTTTGAATTTTTCTAATATTTGTTTTGATTTGTTTCTTGAACGGGAGCAGATGAGCCTGGGCACCGAATTGGATTTTCGTCTAAACACTCTTATATTTATTTACGGAGGGAGTAGTAGTTTGACATGTAAGTTCTGGCCTACTTATTAAGACTAGTATTTGAGGCTGGATGAGGCCATTTGCTAGTGGCAGGATATTGAAATACTTGTCTCTCCTTCCTCTGCTACAGCAGTCCCCACGCAGGAATGGATGAATTCCTTTCGATCAGGCAGTATGTTTGAATTAATGATGGTGAATAACTATGATAAAGCACTGGCCAATGGCCAATGCATCGCTCATCACATGGTGAACCATTCACTTAAGCATATCGAGTAAAAAATTCATCCACTAATTACTGTGCGACCAAGCTAAGATACTGAAAGTGCTATTCTGAGCTGGAGCACACCTGCTCTCGTTATCCAATCCATTCATTCTCTTAGAGATTCAAGACACGAGCGAGGTCGCCACCAAGATCACCTCGTCCTGGACTGCTGGTCACCCAGCTCTGGCCCTCCCGTCATACCGGTTGCTTCGGTTCAGTCCCCATCTCGCTCGTGGACATTTATTACCTAATCGACATTGATCTGGTAGTACATAGACTGAGTACGAGCTGAAGCAAATGTGAGCCATGGAAGGATTTACTGGAGCAAGGTGAACATGGGTGGCAGCTACCAGAAGGGAGACGTCAGGAATGCATGCTTTTAGTTCTTGGTGCCCTGGCTGTCATACACAAAAGTGGATGGGAGATATGCAAGTTAAGTTAATATGATGGTATTCCTCTCACGCACCTTGTCGTCACATATACCCTCATGCACCAGTGACCTCTGTGGTTCTACCATTACCATTCGTCGTCTTATCTGTTTCTGACAAGTATTGACTTCTGTTTCACTTTCTTGCTTATGTATACATGCTATGATGTATTGTAATATGGATTGGATTTTTTATGCATGTATACTATACTTATTTTAAGCATTAGACTTAGACACATGGCTCTTGGTCGTGTTCTTCTGATCCAACGGCTTTGCTTCTATGTCACATCCCTAGTTTTGACAATGCCTAGTGCATGCATTAGAGTGTTACATCATGTTTAAATTTCATTTAAACCTGAGATGGGGATTGACTAAGCCCTAGCACCAAATGAATTCAACTAGGGTCAAAATAAAACCTTTTTCATTGAACTCAAAATGTCCTCTAAAAATGTTCAATATTTCTGGTTTGAGGTGGAAGCATCTACCAAAAATGGTTTATATTTTTGCAGGACATATTTGGTCACTGAATTAAATCATATAGTATTTTCATTTGGGCATTTAAATGCTATTAAATATTTCAAATGCTCAAATAATCATAAACTAAAATGTTTACTGTTGGATATATTCTAAACAGTAGCCATGATTAGTTTCATGATTTTTGAAAGTGTCTGAGTATTTTTAATAAAGCCCTAAATTTACAGAATAATAGAAAACTGAGATAATTAGAAAAAGAGAGAGAGAGAAAGACCCGCACCTGGGCCACTTACCTGTAGCCGGCCCAGCTGCACCGGCCCAGCCCACCAGCGCCCTCCCTGTCGTCTTCCTCCTCGGGACAGTAGGACAGGGGCGTGTGCCCGCGGCGCGCACGCACGCGCAACGCCACCTCCTGCCTGCCTGCTGCCACTCCGACGCCGCTACGGATGCCACGCACCCCCTCTCCCTTCTCCCTCTCTCCCGCGTCCTCATCCTCTCCCCGGAACACTCTCCCCCCCCTCCTCTGTTCTCCTCACCGAGCGGAGCCCGTCGTCGCCGCTCGCCGTAACCACAGCCA